>NW_017298310.1:832719-857050 GCF_001594075.2 Trachymyrmex cornetzi
AGGACTGAAAGAGAAAAAGGAAAAGATGGAGCAACTCTACTAACCGCGGCGTCAAGTTTTCACACTTGGTTGAGAGGCAGGAGTCATTCGAAGAAGAAACGTTCAAGTCCTCGTTCAAGTCACTAACTTCAGAATTATTAGTTAGCCATTTTCCTCAATAATCGATATTGCGGAACAATACATATTCGCGTGATATCCTATTTTGGAACCAAAATTTTTATTGCCATAAATTTAATGTTATAAATTAATGAATATAAGTATGATATAAGATATATAGTAAAAAATATATATGTAATAATATATTAAGAGCGTCTAACATTCTATATTAAGTCATATTTTAATATTTCTCTGATAATAACGCGCGACGCAGATGTAACAAATTTTAATTAAACGTTTGAGGCTTTTTAAATATCTAAATACATATATACTTTACTTACAAATCGTTCAGACAAAACGTTTGACAAAAATTCTTCTGATATTACTTTGATGAAGCAATTTACTTTTATATTACCACGTTTACTATGATTTAAAATAGTCATGAGTTATACATAATTAATGCTTATAAAAATTTTGTAATAATTACAAGTATTTTTTATTGTTTATTCTTCATGTTTGTCAGCACATGCAACTATTTCGTGAGGTGATTATTATTAGGACGCTATTAGCAACGTCTGTGGCTAAAGAGAGAACGAGAGGAAAGTTAGTAAACGGAACACATGGCCCGAAAGGGTACTCCCGTATCGGCTACAAAGGTATCCAACAGAGATAAATACGTTGCAACTTCCAGCGCACGCCTCACCTAGTTCTGCCATGTATCCTGGGCATATGTACGCAGCAGGAAGCAAGCAAGGGTGGTCCATCTGCAGCGATCCGATTTTAAGATAAAGGCTTGTCGCAATCGATTTTAAATCTGATAACGTTTAAACGTAGACTTCTTCATATCCAACATCTTTGCTATTATAGTATCTACATGTTTTCTACTGTCGTGTCATGCTCACAATTATATTCTATTTCTCGCATCCGAATAACATAGCAATAAATAACATAAATCACAATAAAAATATATATATTTAATTGCGATGTCAACGCATTATCACTTTTTATCATCTATTAATTTTTAGCAAATTTTTACACATACATTTTTCGCAATTTAATATATTAGAAGTACCAATGTTTCTTACTAAAAACAAGCGAATAAATTATTGTAAAAACAAAAAAGAGAGTGACGGTAAATCAAATAATAATTATCGAAACAAATAAAAAAATTTCAGACTCCTATTTTTTGCACAAGAAATCTAATATTAATCTATAAAATAATAGAAATGGTTAATAATAATTCAATAGTTAAATATTGAATGATCAAATATAAACCAGGTCCTAAATTAAACAACATCTTGTCTTTTCTTTCTCACTTGCAAGTTTGTTAAAATATATTATATTCGAATACAAAATTTGTGATTAAAAAAACTATCACGTATAATCAACCCATTTCTATGGTCAAATTGCTTAATTTCTCAGTAAACATAACGTCCATATTAACGTATGCACTTACTTGCTAATTAGTAAATAATAAACTAAGTTTAAGTAAAAGTACATATCTTAAGTTAAATTGTTTAATTCCACTGTTTTAATTAAATTAATGACGTAGGAGCGGTATAGTGACCTACTAGGAACGATTAAAAATTATACCCAATCAAATTGGGTATAATTTATAGACATTATGACTTAAACAGTTTGCTTGTAAAATTAATTCATTTACATAGTTTTTCGAACAGATCACCGAGCTTTCCGGATATTGGGGTCTCTAGAAATTCCGAGTCTCAGGACAGACGCGATCTTAGATGACAGAATATCATTCGACTGTGCTGTGTATTCGCCCGGCATTACTTTCTCTTGACGGCTACGCTTTTAATCGCGCCTACGGCTGCCTGACCCCAGGTCTATGGTCCCCGTAGTTTATTTAACAGCGCCCTGGGCATCGGTAAACACGGGTTAGCGAATTGGCCCCAGGGCGAGACCGAATGATAGTTAACGTACCGCTAAACGCCATTGGAGAGGAGAGACCTCACGTCCCCCCATCTCCAAAGGCTGGCGTATAACCAAGGCTCGTATATTGCGTACGCGAGGGGAGCGAAATTTAATTTTGTGCTTTTTGTACACGCCAAATCGTCCTTCCCCTCCTCCTCGCCTGTGCCCGCACGCCACCACCGCGCGTCCTCCCTGTCTTCATCGCGACGAAACGACCGAGGGCGAGGGCGAGGGCGAGGGCAGGGAGGTGGGCGAGAGCGACCGAGCGACGCCGACGCCGACGCCGACGCCGGCGTCGAAGAGATTTCACCGCGCTTTCATGGAGCGTCAGGATGGCATAGCGCAGAAGCACCGTGGTGGCTTCCACGTCGTTTAACACGAGTTTATTTTGCGTTGCTTCGCACAATTCGGCGCAGGGCGCGCCGAAATAGCCGTTCACGTATGCATCGCGACGGCGAGTATTTTTCACGCCCCGCGGGCCCATGCGGACATAAAAATAAGGTCACAACCTAAGCTGACTAAGCTCGCGAATTTATTGTTATTCGTACTCATTACATGTGGACATTAAGGACGCATCTCGCCATTATTAGGACGTATTGCAGACTCAAGCACTTGTGTTCGTCAAAAAGTAATAATCCAATCTCGAATAATGTCCTTAAAATCGCATTTCATTACAGCGCAGCGGGTGTTAACATGTGACGCTGTGTAATTAATTTTCGTACGTCGTACACTCACAAAGAAATTAGAGTTAAATGTTACAATCGCTTGATACTCTATTTTCTGCCCTTGATCCAAATTATATGTTAACTTTTCATTACGAAAAACTTTTCCGTGCTGTGTCGGCTTTTTCGGCTACTGATAAAAACTCGACGATGATGAATTTTTAAAGAAGAAATAAGAAAATAATTGCACAAAATTTGAGAATCTTTCATAATAGAGACTGTAAACGCGACTCTATTCTCTTGTCGGACCGCTTATCCACAAATTCGCCGCTATTTAATTGGGAATAACGAGGCTTTGATCTACATAGACGACTCTAATGAGAAACGTAGAGGCTTTATTCAATGAATTTCGCAATTCCAATTCACATCCCGCACTCACTGAAAATTCAAGCACGCTTCACTCGCGAGCTTCCGCTAATTCGACGTACAAAAGAACACCGCGTCGATCTAACCAATGAAAGAATCATGTATAAGAGCTAATCAAATTTATAGACCGTTGCAGCTCGTCCTTGCGATTTATTCTGTCGCTTCGTAGACATTAATTCATGTACGAGCCGATAAAATGTACAATAATCGACGCTAAATTGCACATTGGATTATCTCGTTACGGTAACGATAATCTTCGTCACGGTTGTAAAGGCCGTGAGGTGCTCCTAAAATGAGAAGTTACTGCGCGAATGAGAAACGAAGAGGAAGAGAAACAGAGAAAGAGAAGGAGAAAGGGAGGAGGGGGGGGGGGAGAGGAGAAGGAGAAGGAGAAGGAGAGAAACAGAGAGAAAAGGAGCGAGCGAGATGGCACAGAGATGGTTGACTTGATGAAATCATGCCGCGAGAATTAAACGGAGGATACCCCCGGCGTGTGTCGGCGTTGCGGGCGTGTGGAGGCACGAGAGGACTCGGGCCCGAGCTCCAATTGGCGGGAGCAAGACAACGGTAGGAGTTGACTGCAGTGTATACACAGTTAATTAAGCTGGAGTACCACGGCGGAGCCGCCGGAGGAGGAGCGGGAGAGATCCCGCCAGAGAAAGAGACAGAGAGAGAGAGAGAGAGAGAGAGAGAGAGAGAGAGCGGGGAAAGCAGAGGTCGGACGAAGCAAATGCGCGCTGCATGGAGAGAGGGACAGAGGGATGCGCCGCTCTGTCCTGTGGGCTGCAAACGTAATTTGCTCTCTGGATATGCAGTCCCAGCGGTTCTCACCGTGGCTAGTAATAACGCTGCTTGTCACACCGCGATATTTGATATTTTGCTTCTTTTTTTTCTTTTTTACGTGGGACGGGAACCGTCAAAATTTTCCCTTTGTGTCGATAGAAATGTCGAATAATTGAAAGGCGCGTACGCGCCTCGAGACACTCGAGCCTCGGCTTAATAGGAAGGAAAAGGGCATCTTGAGCTATCCCGACATTAGAATATAACTTTTGCGTTCGATGTACGCTAATTGTCGCGTTATTATTTAGTTCGCTGGGAAATCTCTCGCTTCAGGGAACCATGCATTTTCCTCTATCTCGTTCTCTCTCGTAAGCGAGGCACTGTGCACGAGCCAATCTTCGAATAGAACCTTCGCACAGCGTGCACCTCACTTGTGCGCCCGTTGTACACAACGGATTAGGCGGTAGTAATCCGCAGATCCGACCTCAAAGAGCGCCACCCGCTGCGAGTTTTCCCAAAACCTGTCGTGAAATCCGTCTGACCGCTTTATAATAGAAACGAAAACGGCTACCGTGGCCAAACAAACAAGCTCTCTCGTGTCGAATCGACAAGATCCGTGAATCTCGCGCGGTGGGACTTGCTCCAGAAACGGAAACTGCACCCCGGAGTCTCGTCTTTTATTCCACGCTCTGTCCCGATTCGCACCTCGAAGGGGAGAGTCTTTACGAGAGAAAGAGGTGGGGAAGAAGCGGAGAAGACAAGGAGAAAGGAGGATCTCAAGAGAGAAAATTGGAGCGGATTTTCAAGCTTGAGCCGCCGAAACGAAATTAGACTTATCTTGATCATCGCAGATCCGTGCGGACAGCTGCACTCGCGGTACAGTTGAAGAATGAACACGAAGAGCGATCCTTCCTTTGTGCCTCCGTCGCTTCGTCCTATACTCGCGTCAGATTTGCAAACAGTTTTCGAAAGAAGCGTGCATTCGAGGCCACGACGTTGCTCCTTTCGACGGCCGGACACGCGCCATTGTGAAAACGACCGATAGGAACCGATGGCGGATCTAAGAGCGCGCCACAATGACATGGTTGACAAGTATCGAATGGGAAAATCTAGATACACAGAAGCCGAATTTACGGTAATTTTCGATGCGATTCGTTTGCCGATGGATCGAGGATGATAGGAGGAGAATAGCGAGTTTTTGTACAATTTCAAACGTCGCTTTGACGTGGTGTCGAATGTCTTTTATTCCGAAGAACGCAGCGCATTCATGCAGATGAGATTTCCTTCGACGACATGAAAATATCGAATAATCATTTGACTTAATTGCTTGGTAATTGATAATTATCCCCCGGCTTACAAAAAATCAACAAGTACCCACAAATTATGTAATTATAACAAAAAATATAAACGAGAGATTCATTAACTCTTTCTCTTCAATTAAAATTAGATTTTATCGTAATTCACAGAAATATTAATCTTATAGGTACATAGAAAAATTTATCTTTACTTGGACAATGTCTTCTATATGACAAAGCTATACATTTTTCTTAATAAATTTATTAAATTAATATATTATTTTTTTACTTAAAATTATTATAACTTTTCAACATTTCTCATTTTTCGAAATTATTTTTAAAAGATATACATGTTAGGATTTCTTGTTTATGAAAAATGTCTTATTTTTCAAATCTCAATAATTAAAATTCCTTTGTGTCTCTCTACGTAACATAAAATGAGATGCGCCGTAGCTCGTATTTCCTCTAAAAAACATCGTTAGTCGTTAGTGCTTCGGTTAAGTCGAAACGTTTAACGGTAGCAGCTACCTGGCTTTACCTGGGGACCTCTTAAAAGTATACGCCTGGAGATCACTGTCTCTCTTTGTCTGGAAAATTAGCTAAAACTGGAGCTGAGAGTGCACCGGGAAAGCGAAGTCGAGACGAAACGGCCACGGAATAAACGCGTCGATCTAACACAGGTCGATCCCTCCGTCGAGATATTTATCGCGGTAAGTGGGATCCGGTTAAATGCAACTCGTGATCTGATTTCTGCGGGACCTAAAAGCTTTCCTCGCCCGTCTGACCGGCTCCGCGAGGGCTGCGAGCCAGATTCGTAGCGCAGATTTGGCGCCGATGAAAACGGTATATTGTCAAAAAAAATTCTTCACGGGATATTCGCGCGCGTGTGCGAACGCGAACATAATACGCGCCCGAGAAAGCACGTGGGAATATTGCCTCAGTGCAACCTTTGAAACGCGACATAAACAGACATATTGCTTTAATTAATTAAACTGATATCGATTTGCTGAGTCTCGATTTTCTCTTTTCTGCCTGTTTCATCCTCGAATTTAAAAATGGCATTGTTTATGAAATGTTACCGACTTACATTGATAACAAATTCAGTCATTAATCTTTCTTCAACTACTATGCGGGAGTAACGCAATAAAAATTACAATTAGGCCACGGTTGCCACCTTTCTAATTGTTAGTGTTCCACTAGAGAACTCTTCTACCGGAGATCTCACTATCCTGTCGGATATCGATTGCCACTATCAAAATTGTTTCTGTCGTTTCTCGCGTTCTCTAAAAGAAAGGTCACCAGACCTCTGACTCATCTGACCCTTCGGCCGGAAATTTCTTTTCAAAACTGAAAGAAAATCGACGTATGCACCTAAAAAAGCTCATCAAAATTTTTACGGTTTGCCGGAGATATTTTCCGTCAGCCGAAAAAACGGAAATTCGTCAAAATAGTTGGAGTTTCCGGCTGAAAATTGGAGAGACAGCAACCGTGACTAAGACATGACTAGAATAGACTGAGAAATTATAATTAAATATGATTAATTATATTTGAAATTACACTATGATTTTGATTTTCAGAAGACATTTTGTTATAATAATGAGACAAAGAAAGAATTATTATTTCTTTTTCTTGTTTACTAAATACAAATAGAAAAGATATTGAATAAATATGTTTAGAACGAAAATTCGTAGTGTGTTAGATCGACGCGTTACAAACTATAAAATTTATGCTGTAATTTTGTTAAAAATGGACCAAGTTTAAATTTAAAAAAGGGGTTTTACAACATTTTTTTGAAAAATTATTGTTTTTTAAATTTCTGTATGAGTTGGATAATTCCTACATATAGAAAACTACAAACCAGGAAAAACGGAAAATTTTTTTCTTACTTTGTCGGTTTGTCATGTACTCGGTCAAAAAAGATTATTTCGAAAATTTTCGACGTTTTATCATGAATGCTTAAAATTTTTCCTACAAAATTATTATTTAAAAGTGTTCCTACGATTTTTTGTTACTGACAAGTTGTCGTGGATTAAATAAAAGGAGCATTTTAACTCTAATTGCACATAATTCTGTTAAAAATCATTGTAATTAAAAAAATTGATTCTTGAAGCTAAAACTTTGCTCTATATCAAATGGTATACTGTCAATTTTTTCAAAAGTATTTTTTCAAAGTAGACATGATACGAATAAAATAGCGCTATACACTTTTGCTCCGACCTAAGAGATCTATCGAAGAATAGAGAAAGGAGAAAAGAGATAAAGAAAAGAAAAAGCATCCTTACTACTTGGATTGAAGATTTTTATTTTTTTATTTTATTTTACTTTTTTTTACATTTCGCAGATTATACTTTTCTTCTGAAGCCCACGCGTGATCATAAACACGATCGTAAACGCGTGAATGATGAGCAAACGCAATATCGATACTGCCACCGTTGTGATTCATCCTCGCGCGCCGAGCGTTGGTTCTTTTTCGCGATCGGTGTAATGCATACGTATAGAATTCGATTACAGTGGTGGCGCATTTTCGACGACGTGGTGGCCCGGCCGCGGTCGCGCGCGAACGAGCACACGCACGCGGGGGTCTTTTGGTCTTTTCTATAACGGAAGAGAAACGCGCGAGCGCGAGCGCGAGCACTCTCTCCGCAACGTATAATTTGCCTCGATTTAGCCGGATCGATTTTGAGTAGCTACTGTTTCGCTACAGGCGGATATCTTTTGTGGCGCGGTTTTGTGGGCGTACACTTCCCCCCGGGCTAAAATGCCAAATGGTAACGACGATACGCGGAATCGAACGTGGAATGGGAAACGGGGATTCGTTTTGTGCGCACAGTTTTCGGCCGGCGCGCCGCTCTCTCTCTCTCTCTCTCAAAAAAAAATAAAAAATAAAAAGAAACAATTTCCAATGTGGATCCGCCATTCTGATAACCGGAAAACGTTCACTTCTCGTCTCTTTGTCGCGAAGCTAATTTTGGGAGTTTGCGGAAGGAAATAAACAGAAAAAAAAATTCTGCTTCAAAACGCTATAAAACTATTTTCACCAAAATAAATTCCCGTCTTATCGTACGCGCGATTTTGCGATAATATTGAGTGCATCCGCGAATTGGCTCAAGATAGCTTTGATAGCTAAATAAGCAATAACGACATTAAATTGTGAAATTGATAAAAATTAGCCCGGATAATAATCGCGAATCTACAGACATAATATTTGTTTTTAAACGAGAGAATTTATTTGAACTTGTGACATTTCTATGTGTCGAAATTGTACGCACATATGACGCTGTACTATACACACACACACACACACACACACAATCATTAATGTAATGCATAATATTATGTAAATATACTAATACTTTGACTGCGGCCAATAAAATAAATGAGGCTTTATTTTAATGTATCGTACTAAATTTTAAATATTTTCCATGTAGGAATAATATTTTTGTTTGTTAATTCACCGCGGTAAACAGTTGTTTACAGAAATAAATACTTTGTTGTCGGAAAAGTCATTCCAAATGTGTTAAATCTTTTCAGTTTCTCCAAAAGACTGCCAAAACTTTAGTAAAGTCTCCGAATTCCTAATGTCACGGATAAACATTGATTTTCATGTGCCAAGGTGAAAAGTTAAATTGCTCAAATTTGCAATTTACATCGGTTTTAATTTTTACGAGGAGAAAACGAGTCGTCGGTATACGAGCCGAAACGACCGCGACGAGGCAAGTATAGGAGCATAGGTGAAATCGCAGAGCAGAGAAAAGCGCGGCGCGTAAGGTCCCGCGGATCCGCGGGGCATCCAGAAGCGTAGGAGGCTTGGCGTAAGCGGTAAGCTTTACCTCATTTCTGGCAATTACAGGGGATGCCAGAATCCGCCGCAAGAATCAACCCACTCCGGCCGCGTGTGTGTACCATCCACCTCTGTTTAGGTGAACCACCCCTTCGCGGTGCGCGTGTGCGCGCCGACTCGCTTGTCCTGTGTTCGTCCCTTACACGTATACTTACTCGTACACACGCAGGTACATGGGCGCACACAACAGAGTACGCTCTCGTGACGTTCACACGTATACACCCCCTTAGTGGGGACGAGACGCGGCGCGGCGTCATAGGAGCCCGCGTCTACCCTCCTCAACCCCTGCGGCTACCCCCGTCCAGGAGAGAGGGTTACCTCGAAAATCTGTCGGTTGAGTACCACTGATCTCGCCATGTTCCCGGATCCCTGCCGCGATTGGTCGCAAACCCGGCGAACGGCGTCGCCGATTCGTCGAGCCAAGCCACGCCTCCACGCGGCTCATGCCCGGACCACCTCTTTCACCGGCGAGTAGTCTTCGGTTCGGGAGTAGTTGTGTACAGCTGCAACAAAGGCCACTCTGGTAGACGACGGCCGGCTAGTCCTCGTTGACACGACGCACGCTCAAGAGCTTCGACCTTAACGGGAAAGATTCTACCTAGCCATCTGCATCTGCTGCGCCTGCGAAAGTTAATGAGGGAGGACCGTTCAAGTCGGACGGTCTCTATCAAGAAATTTGGGAGAATATCTGTTTCCTCCTGTAAACAGTTTCACTTTTCCTGAGATAAGTAAGCGATCATTGCGGTGGGTGCGGACCATTCAAGAGATCATTGAAAGACTCGGATCTTGGACGACAATGTGGTGTTAGTAAACAATAGCCAAGTATTCCACCTCTGAAAACTGATCGATACTAGTGATTAAACACTTGGGAAAATTTAGATGAAAGATCCGTCTCTTATTGTTGTCTGAATGATTTTATTTTAGAAGAGACAGGTCAGTTCTGTGTTGACAGAAAATGTTGATAAAAGTGCCATAATTTATACCGTAAACTTGTGAAGAGGTGACGTGTGACTACGGAAATTCATTACGAAATTTAATTCCGTATTTTTAATAGGTTTCGTTCAATTTTTTGCGAGAAAGACCAAACATTGGGGTGAATACATCTAGGATTGAATTTGATTCCGCGATTGTTCAAGCCAATGACATGATCTTGTTAATTGTTTGACACAGGCTAAACATTCTGGCACGATTAGAAAATTTTTAGAAATCTATAGAGAATTTATATAAATCGAATATCTGAGGATACCCAAGTTTTATAAACATAGCCCTGGGACTGACAAACTCAAGTAGTGCGTGATGTTGTCCGAAATGCGCTCCACAGTGAGGGACACGTGTGCCAAAGAGTTTTGTCGTGCGATCGTCGAGCTTTAGTGCATCCGCAGAGTCACTCGCGAAATCTTTAACCGACGGGGGTGGTGATCCCGACTCGAAGCAATCCCCGGGGAGATTCTGCTGAGCGAGTTTCCAACAATGGATTCCCAGCAGCTCGTCGACACGGCTTCGCAGAATAGTCAAGACATCGTTTTACCAAAACCGGCCAGCAGTACACCGCGACACAGCATCGACGCGATCCTCGGATTGGCCAGCCATAAAAGGACTCATCAGGAAATGGAGGACACTAGTCGCGACACGCAGGAAAATACTGGTACCTATTTACTTCTATAATCTTGGGTCTGCTTTTTATTTCTGCACTAGACCGCACTAGAATTCTTTCCCTTTTGCCAAACCATGTCTGTTTCACTTTAAGTTTCAAAAGTGTGCAGTATACTGATTCAGTTATAGAAAACAGACCTCTCGTTATATAACATTAGTAATATATGTAATATCCGAATTGAAGTTGAAGATCTGCTTTAAATGTTTACTTTTCGCCTTTAAAATTAAAAAAATATTTTAAATAATAGCTTATAAAATTACAGCTTTTTCTTTTAGCATTCTAATATTTAATATTTTATAATTTCGCAAAGAATTTGACGTCTTTGATTTGTCAAAATTTAAGATGACATGATTAGCACAATGTTGTATACATATATTCGTGACACACTTAGATCTCTCAGCTAATTTAACACAAATATAGAAACCTTTTTCCTTGGCAATTTTTCTGCCAAAATTCTTATATTAACGCAACGCGAATCTACAAATGATTTTGTCGCTTTCTCGAGCCGTCGGATTGATTCACGCGAGTAACGAAGTTACTCCTCAACTTCTTGAGCTTTCCTCTTCGCGAGACATGCAAAGTACCGATTTCTAATTACACAAAATACTACCTAATTACAAAATGCTGCCGAAATCCGTTACAAATTTTTCGAAATTCATTAATAATGCAGCTTCAATCGTCCCACGCATCTCATCCAATTATTTTGATATTGTCTATAATTTTATTAATCACCCCTATTCATTATCCTATCCAGCTATTAATTAAACGTTTATTATACAATTTAGAATCCGTTTATTAATTATTAATTAAATCATCAGTTTTTAATTTCTTGTAAATATACAACATTTCTGAGAAATTAATTTTGGACACGTTTGAGAATGAATGCTTGAAAGTAATGTTTGGTCGAGTATATTCGGATATAAACTTGTGGTATCACTGCCCCAAAACGAAAAATCAATAGCGCGTTAATAGCGTAATTGCTAGAAAACCTAACTGAATTTCGACCGACGGCCGCGTGTAGTTTTCCACGAGGTCTGATTATTTTTTCGCATTTACGGACTAATTCGATTAGCAGACTAAACCATTCCGCTGTCCGTCTGTTGAATCTTGCATCCTGCCGGACAGACGACACGATCAAGCGCCGCGAGTCCGCTTTGCGAGTCCTGTCTGGCAGCTGCGTTACGGCCAGTTAATGCGGTTTGATCGAGTTTCGATTAATTATCGCCGGGTTTGCGTTTCATCGATGTACACGTCCTTTATATTCCGAGAGAACAAAATTTAAGAAAAATAATTGAGAAGAGCATAATGGAATTAAGGGAGTGATTTGGACATTCAAATACGTGGCGCGATGTAATAATTGTTCAATGATGAAATTAACAGCAATTATCAATTTGTCACAAAGCAATTTCTTCAACATTCCGAGAGGAATAAATTTAAGGAAAATAATTGAGAAGAACATAATATAGAATCAAGGCAATGATTTGAACGTTGAAATATGTAACGCGATACAATAATTATTCAATGATTAAATTAATAGCGATTATCAATTTGTTACAAAGCAATGAAAATTATATAATTATTAGAATATTATTGCAAAACGGCAGTTGATCTTAATATTGAAAAATCATTGTGCCGTTTCATTTAACTAAGCGCATATGTGCTATACATTTTATCTCATGCACAATATGTATAAAACTAAAAGAGTTTTCCATTAGAAAGTTTTAACAGTTTTTTTCTTCTTTTTTTTTTTTGTAAAATTAAAGTGTGTTCATCAAGTGGCTTTCTAGCAAGAATTAAAAAGAAATATTTATAACTACACGTTCATTTTATCGAGGCAAGATTATAACATTGCACTTACATACGTATATACTTTGCGATTGACGAAAGTTGTAAACCCAATGAAATAACGTGTAATGGCATAGATAGGTATGTGTAGATCTAGATAATAATTACGCTCGTTGCGTGATTTTCTACCGTACTGATAAAATCAATTTACCGCATACTACTTCTTCACCTTCTCACGAGACATTTATGAGCCGTATTATTTAATTTACGTCGTATTTTCCGCGAGACCGCGGTAAAGATTTATTTTTATTCTAACTACGCAGCAACTTTATTTTTATCACATCGAAATAATTAACATCTATATCATTTTATCGTATGGCCATGATCCATATGTCGATGATTAATGATTCTGAAGACTTATAGCAGTTACAATATACGTATATTAATCGCCGCGCGATACATGATTAATAATTTGAATCTGATCCATAAGTATAGATAAATCTTATGTAAGTATTTTATTCATTATTCTATTTAGCACTGAAATAATCATGTTTTACAGAAAAAGAAAACGAAGAAAAGAAAGGCAAGACGCGTATCTTTTATTAAATTATAAAATTATAAAATGTTTATTACAAAATTAAACACGAAGATAAAAAGCGTTAACATGAATATAAATTATACATCAATTATTAAAAGTAGAAGATACGATTATCTTTCAATAGATCTTAGATTCTCTCCCCCCCCCTCTCTCTCTCTCTCTCTCTAAATGACATAATGTAAATAGAGAGAGCTCGAATTAATTTAGAATTACATAAACTATAATTATCTTTGTTTTATTGAAATGTATGTATAAAGATTAGAAGGTTGCGAATAATATATTGTCTAAAGCCTCAATCATTCAGAGAATGTACACAGATCTTGAATTTCCTGCGCGGAATCAATGTTACACCTGTCGTATGGGAGCATCCCGTGGGTAGCGTTAGCACATAATTGAAAAATCATTAGTATCACGATTAGTCGATCTCCTTCTCCAAACTAGACGGACATGCTAATTCAGCGTGAAAACCGTCCGACCGAACGACCGACCAGGACCGTATATAGGTGGAGCGTGCTCTCGCTCGATGAAACATATATCCGATAATTCCTGTTTCGAGACACTTTCGTCTCGGGTCGCCTACGCTGCCCGCGAACTGTCGTTCGTGTCATTCTGAAAGTGCGCGCACACACAACGAGGGCGAGAGCGCGAGTTATCGACGCAACACTTTCGGCGGAAGGGTCGGAATCGACAAAACAATTTTGTGCCGGCGCTACCATTATTGGTACGGTACGCGGACGAAAAAAATGGGCAAACAGCTATCGGATATTATCGCCGTAAGTGATATAAATTAGCCGAAGCACATATTCGCGTTTCCGTAGCCAAGAGCACGCGAATCGATATTGTTGCGCTTAATTTTCAACGAAGCGTTATATTGTTTCTTGCAATAACAATAGCTTCCGTTCGAACTAATAATGGCATAAATATCATAGCGTGAGTATTGAAACGCCTATCCCGTGTCAATCGAGATTGCCAATTACTCGTTTATATAAGCTTACTTCAAAAAATTTGGGAATGTTAAAGATTAGAATACATATTGGCTGTGATGTTCACAACCAACTCGTCCACTTTTACACCAGGCTCCTAAAATGAACAAGGTTATAACCTGTACCACGATTTCTTAATATAACTAATTTTTTACATATAACTCGAGTTTATTTATGATTAATACACTGAGAAAAATGTGTTTAGTGACTATTGCGCGATAAAATAATTATGATTAGAAACTTAATTTTTATGATGCTATATAAAGTCATGTATATTGCTGCTATAATGTTAGTAATGATATAATTATATTTAGTAATTACATTATATTATTATAGTGATAATAATATTTACCAAATACTTTTACCAAAAAATACATAGTCGAAAATGGCTATAAATTGTAATTAATTAATTAGTAACTGTGAACTTTTTTTCTCTCAGTGTAAGATCGATCAAAAAGATGTTACGTGCAAAAGAACTCATATTATTCGCGATACATGTATTTTACATAATTGCATAAAAAATGTATTTCGATCAAATTAGATTAATTCTTTAATTTTACAAAATATGTATAATGAGGATAGTTTGGTAAACATAGTAATGCAGCGTTGATCAATAAAAAGTTTATTGCTTCGTTTTTCAGGACACTATTTCTATTTAGAAAAAACGATTTTCATTACATTTTATAAATCAAATAATAACGTAATCTTATTGGAAGTGGAAACGTCGATAAAAGAAATTACGTGGAGAATTGGAAAATAAAGGCATATAAAATAAAGTCATTCTTATCTGATTCCAAACTATATAACAAGCCTGAATAAGCCTGTCAAGCTTAATATGTCTGACGTAGGATTAATTGTCGGCGTTTATTCCCGGGGATTTACGTTGATCATTTTCGATGGAAATTATGAAGAGGCCAGGTGGACCAACCGCAAGAGAGAAATGTGCTGAGAAAAAGACGGGGGCTGCTTAGCCGAGACCCAATCTTGTCCCGCTAATCGAATTATCATTAATTATGATACCGTACGCGCGGAAAGAGAGAAGAGGTAAAAGGGGCGAGCGAGGGGCCAGCCGCCACTAATAAGTATGGAGAAGAGCGGGGGAAAACGCGACGAGCACGAGGAAGAGAGTACAGAAGAAGAGAGAAAAAATGAAGAAGAGGAGAGGAGAGAGATAGGTGGAAGCGGCTTTAAGTCGCTTCTTAAGAGGTGAATTGACGTGCCTACTAATGGATCGTGCCTGCCTCATCTTCTTTCCTCTCTTCACGCGCGCTTCATCTCCCTCCTTCCTCTGCACTCTGGCTATCGCGCTCTTGTAGTTTTAACGCGGGGCTAACAGGTCTGTTATCCTCAGTGGGAATCGGTCGTCTACTGTGCGCCCGCGATTGATCGAAATTAACTCGCTGGAATAACGAATGATCGCTGTCGCGCCGTGCCCGCGCGATATACGCGTTATACGCGTTATTTGTACACGTGTCACCGTGCTACATTGTGAATTTGGTCATGTATATTTGGTCAGTCCCCCGTTTTAGCTCCCGCTCTCCCGAAATAAAGTCAAATCGCATTAAGCATAAATCGCCGCCAAAGTTAGATGACGAAGCGGTTGAGGTTTATCGACGCGAAACGATTGCTACCATATTAACCTCTGTGTAACTGGTTTTTTTCTGTATCTGATTCATATAGCGAGCGACAGCTAATACGTCAATACATAAATAATATTTAGCAAATATTGTCTTTCATAGAATTGATGACGCAAATTTGAAGCTTGTAACAAACGTTTTAGTATAAATATAGAATCTCACAATCTCCCTCATGACGATCACTTATGTATTTTTGTTCATTTCAAATTAATGAAACTATACACACCCTTTATTTTCGACAAACCTAGTGTGGTATTCCTATGTATAAGTATTCTTCTTAAAATAAAATTGAATGTGTAATGAAATATTTACACGTACGATACAACTATTAATCCAATATTACTGCTCTGCACGCGGAAGAAAGAGAGAAAGAGCTGAGAGAGAGAGAGAGAGAGAGAGAGAGAGCCTTATTCTTTTTATTTAAAATCGGAGTGCTCACTGTTCGCAAATAATTCTTTCCGTTTTTACGTGTAATTCATCGTAATCGTTAATATTGCGGTATTGGAAAGAAAGGTATTGCAACTTGCGTTTATTGCCCTGGCCGATGAAAAGGATGGAAAGCGTAAGATGGATAATGGCGGGGTAAGCCGATTAAACAACGTATTAGTCGAACAAATGCGAAATCGCTTTCAGTGCGCGAGATTAATCCCGACGTACGCGACATACGCGAACAGCGCGACGTTAACACACTTCGAATTAATTCTTCGTCGTGTTATACGAGTTTCCCAGCGATTGTCTAATTCCTTTTAACGCCATGCTAACGTCGTTAACTTTCCGCTTCATAATTTCATCATCTGCCTCGCAAGTTTCACAATTATTCCGTCTAATTCAATTCCCGATACCAAGTCATCTTTCCGAGAACGAACCTGTGTAATTAATCGTACGCGCAACTGATAATATCCATGCTAATTACGATAAATCGCCACGACAAATTATCTGCAACGAGATCTCGAACGTGCTATTTATTCGCAGTAAATAATTAATTTCGCAAAATGTGCGGCGAAAATTACTCACTTAGAGAAACTTGATTAGCGTTTGAAAAAAAAAAATCATTTAAAATTAAAAAAAAATTAAAATAAAGTTTATACTTGCAAGAAAATAAGTTGAGAGCAGAGCTTCTTTGAAAAGTAAAGTATTAATCATCTAACGATCAAATTATATATAACTCTTCAACAAGTACATGGAGTTAATGATATCGAATGGATGAATAATAAGTTGTGTTTGTGTGTGAATGAGTATCCGGAAAAGATTGCAGCAAAGAATTATTTTTCAAATAAATGAATATTTTTAATCAAAGTGAAGAAGAAATACGAGAGATCTTGGTGCTTAATAATATTTCTATGCGAATTTTTAAATATATTTTCTTCAAACTGCACATCAAACGCAGCCGATCTTAAAACTAAAATTGGAATAGTAATATACCACAAATTAAATTGATCAATAATTCAATGATTAAATGTAATCTTGAAACGTTGCAAAAAAATATTTTATGAATAAATATTTTGTTCCGTTTTACCTTTTTCTATTGGAAAATTAAATTTTTATTTTTCTTCACTGGCATGACTCGCGTTATCACAATTTCATTACTTATTACGCGCGTATGTGCGTGCACTACCTCGCGTCATCTGATTCGAGTTTGTAGGAAATATTTACGACTAGCTTTTACTGCTAAATTGACGCTAATCTGATCACTGGCTCTGATATACGATCTACTCGCACTTATCAACGTACAATTGCAACTTAAAATACAACATCTACATTTTGCAATAAAAAGCGTCCACAATATGAATCAATATGTATTTATAGCTTTATACATATTTATTCAAGTATAGTACTTTTTATCTCTGCAATACCTTCTTTTTTCCGATTTGTTTGAAGCAAACGGCCTTAAAAGGCAGATACTCACACAAAGAAAGAATTAAGAAAAATGGAAAGTAAATTAGACCAAGATTAAAGTTAATTTACATTGGTGGATAATTAGATATACATCATTTTACAATTGCATTTTCATCTACATTCAAAGAAAAATATAGTGGTAGCGACTATAAAGGTGTCCACTATGCAGTTTCATATGTATAGAATTAATGCGTGTGTATATATATAAATATATATAGTGGAGAAAACTATATATATTTATAATTACAACTAACTATAATATGATTTATTCAACGATGTATGTTAATTCTAAATATAAAACTTATATTGTATAACACTATTATTTTTATAATTTTTCTACTATTACAGTGTCCTTCTCTCTAATTACACAATTTCTATTTGCATTTATAAAAACTTTATTTTGCATCTTTCTAAGCAAATGCGTCAAGTGTCTTTCGAAACTTTTACAGTAAAAAAAATAGTTGTATTTACCATATAATTTAACTATAATTTATAGACATTTTCTGTGCTAAGTGTACATTTTTGTTAGAATTATAAATGTAATAATCACACGGAACTACAAAAAAAAATTTGGAGAACAACTCACACCAGACTAGGTATTTCTTTTCGTAAGCCGTTTTGCTCCCCCACGTCCAATTTTTTAGATAATTAAGAAAAATAATGGAGAAGTCTATGAAAATTAAAACATTTGAGGAAAGAATAAAAGTAAATATAACATTAAAATGCAGTCGCAGAACTGATTTAAATATATTTTGGTAAGTTTGATAAAGTAAAAGAAACAAAACAATTTTGCGCTTTACTAATGTTAAGTACTGTAGTCTAGTAACACACATCATAAAACAAATTGGTATAGAATACCGTTACGCAACAAATAATTAGCTGATCTGCGTGAGCCATGGAAGATTTTTTCAACTCTAGAAATTACTTTTATTTTATAGTTTTTAATTTTTATTTTTATTTTAATTGTTATAGTTTTATAGAAGATAAGTTGGGTAAGTTAGCCACAGAGTTGAACACAGTAGATACGACTTTACGCGGTACGTATAAAGGCTATAATACTTAACCGTAAAACAAAATTTTTATTTCTTACACTTTGTTAAACTTGCCAAAATATATTCTACGACTTCGTTTTAATTAATATTTATTTTTACCGTTTTTTTATGTTTCAATTTTCACAAATTTTCAAACATTTCTCTTAATTCTAAAGTCTAAAACTAAAAAACTAGACGTGATGGATCAAAACGGGATTTACGGATACAGTGATTCAAAATCTATAAGAAATACATACTCTGATTTAAGTTGCTCTCTAAACATTTTTTTGTGATCTTGAGTTATTATTATTATAGAAATAATTATTATAAAAATAAAGCTCTTAACCGTTTACTTAGTGATATACTCATATGTCACTTTTCTCTATTCAGTATTTTCATGATTTTTACAAATTTCTTACATAATTTTAACATTCTTTTTTTTGTAATACTTGAGCTTCCTATAAAATATAATGGTTCTGTAAAAAAGATGTGATTATGTAAAGAGGATGGATGTTCTTACAGAAATAATTATGTATCAGGAGACAAGTATTTGGAAAACATATTACAGAGCATCGTTACACAATATCCCTTTCAATTATGTTCATAATCTAACAAAACCAACTGATAAATTTCATTTCCGGCTCGCCGAAATTTTGAATTTGTCACGTCTAACATCAGACTCAATGTTTGTGACCCCAAAAACCTTCAAGTACCGAGTTTCGTCAAATTTTAAGAAATGTAACAATATTTGTCCGCCATATTGGATTCACTATCTTAAATTTTCAAAATTTTTAAATTTGAATTTTGGATTCAAAATCAACAAAATCTCCCGAGTATCAATTTTCATTGAAATTGGGTTGCTGGATAAATTGCTATGCTGCAAAGCGTTAATTAGTTTTCATATAATTAGTAACTAACACTTTTCTCACATTGCAGCGATTCGAAATTTGTATAGGTGTAATGTCTTGACAAAGAAACGAAATCAATCCATGCCCGGAGCTCCTAAATACCTTTATGCACTATTGGTAACGTATATATTGCAAAAAGTTGCACCGGTTCTACGGACCTAAAGGGTCGCGTCGCGTCACGTCGCGTCGACCCGGAGCACCACACGTAAAAGCGTTTTGTTAGGGAGAGCAATTTCGATCGCGTGACAACACGCGGCGGCGGGGTACGACCATGGGTGAGAGGGTATGCGTGAGAGGGAGGGGGCATCAGCGATTACATGTAATTTTATACCCATTTATTGCTAGGGGAGTCTTGTTGTTTTTTCGGCAGCAAACTTTTCGCACTTACCCGATCGCAAATTGAACGCAGCCGTGCAAAAAATGGACAAGTCGAACTCAATCCTAGATCTTTACCACCACACATATAGTAGATTCGTAGCGAGACATCACATAACACTACTTTCTCTTTTCGGTATATAACCGTTATTAAAGACATTGGATAAACAGCAATAAACGAGTCTCCTCAATGGCAAATGCATAATTAATGTCCTCGTAAAGCAAACAAGCGAAATTAAAATAATTATAATACAGACTATTTCTTTCCGATGATCCTTTCGAGTCAACATACTTTATATAACAAAAAATATTTGCTAGACAATTCCCTGCGGAATCTAGTGTTTAATTTACCTTTTAATGTTTTCGTCATTTCCTTGCACTCGGAAAAAAGACATAGTGGTATATTTATAATTATTTTATATAATTACGATATTTATAAAATATTTTATTAAATTATATTCCCTGCGGAATCTAGTGTTTAATTTACCTTTTAATGTTTTCGTCATTTCCTTGCACTCGGAAAAAAGACATAGTGGTATATTTATAATTATTTTATATAATTACGATAATTATAAAATATTTTATTAAATTATATATAATATATACAGTTATTTTATAAAAGAATGATTTTGCTGAAATATTAAAAAATTTAGCTGGATACAGATCTGAAAATAATTTTGTTTGACCATCGATCGATATAATTACGCAGAAATGTCAAACATGATGAGCAATATCGCAAAAAATTTTGAAATTTTAACAACCAGTTTGAGCAAGTTTTTTACATAATTATTTTGACGATCCAACAAAATTATTTTCAGATTTGTATCTAAATTTGTAGATGCTTTACGTAAAACCGTGGAAAACCGTCCTTTCCGTGTACAAGTTGTATAATTAATTGTGACCTAAATAATTGCTATTATATTCTTTTCTTTGAGTGTGATAATACAACTTTGGCAGCAATAATTGTCACAAGGCCGATTGACCTAGTCGAGATTTCGGCGACGATTATAAATATGCAAAGTTCTTCTCTTTAATTGCGAGCGGATGGAAACGCACGGCCTCGGCGTCGACATCGTGCCGTTCCGCGCCAGTTTAATCGGATTATCGCTACGATCAAGGCTTGCGAGTGGTAATTGGCGCGCGTGTGTCGCCGATCAATCGTACACCGAGCATCGCGGAATCTATTTTACTGCTCTCTCGGATACCGAAATGCCTGTGAGTGATCGATAGCCGAGACGGAAGTCTGCGCGCAGATATAGAGGAAGAACCGAGAGGATGGGGGGCGAATAAACACAGCATGGAAGGGAACGAGTGAGAGATGTGCAGGCATCATGCAGATATATAGTCTGGCAGACACGGCGCGGCGGAAGTAGAGAGACGCTCACGCGCGGTGCAGTATTGGCGTAATTTGTGCAGCGATTAGCAATCGGTACGTCATTACCACGATTAATATTGACGCCTGGATAATTCAGGGCGCGGGTGTGTGTGCGAGCCGTCAGTCAGTCACTCCGCCTACTTGCTTGCCTGCGTGCGTGCACGTGCGCACATCACACGCGTGCAGACCGCGCGGCCTTTCAACTGGCTCATAAAGCGGCACGCAGACACGCATACGTTCGCGCGCAACACGGCGCGCGATGTCGGCAGAGATATCCCAATAAAGCCCGCACGCCACCGAACAATTAAATTATTAACTAGTAACGATAACGAGGGGGCCGCCCGCCCGTTGATTACTATTATAACGAAGGCCCCGCGCCGTCACGAGCTATAAACCACGCGAAAGGTACGTAAACAAAATAAATCGTATCACCCGTCTGGCGTCTCCTCGTCTCCGTCCACCTTGACCTCTACGCACGTACACCCGGAAACGAGCAAACGCGAGGCACTCTCTCTCTCTCTCTCTCTCTCTCTCTCTCTCTCTCCATGGAGAGTGTAGTCTTGCGAGGTCAGCCGCGGAAATTTTGCGCGATAACGCCATGGATGGGGATTGCGTACGCGCCGGTAATTGCGCAACTTCGACGGGTATTACCGCGTCGACACATGCCACGGAGTATCGAAAAATCAGCTCTGCTTCCATCATTAGGCAGATGGTCACCGACCGATCACCGACGACGTTGCGGCTGCTCAAATCAAGATGAACATCGGCGAAGTGAGGTCTAAATACTGCGACTTAATTGGACACATGGCAGATTTAGAAAAATATATGCCAACAGAAACCAAAATAAAATGAAATTTATATTTTATATGAAAACATTTTCTCTTGAGCCTAGACGGTTAAGATTTGTTATACTGAAGGAATGGTTTTGCTAAAGTATTTAGATTTAGACAGATGTAGGTCTGAAATAATTTTGTTTCGTCATTAAAATAATTATGTAGGATGCTCAAACTATCTGCTAAAATGTTAAAACTTTTTGCAGCATTGTTATCAACATTTAAGCATCACTATAATTTTAGACACATATCTTGTGTTTACCTAAATTTTTTAATATTTCGACAATACGATCCGTTTACAAACGCAACCTCATAATCCATCGTGGATTGCAATCCGATTCACATTCACAACGCTCTTGGAATCAAGATTTTATCCTTGTTATGAAAAATGTTAAGTAAGAATAAACGACAATGTTGTAAGTATGAATCAGACTGTATCCCTGTACAGTTGGAAAATTTGTGTTGACACATTTCACGTGTTTCAAACTTTTATGTTAATTTAACACAAGATAAATATATTAGAAAGTAACATAAACATTGAAAAATTTAAAAATTATCAGAAAAAGTATCACACTTTGACACATAACTTGGAATAAAATTATGGACATATTTTTTTTCAATAAAAAAATAACATTTAAAATATAATATAAATTAACACAGATGCATACATTTTTTATTCATTTATCTTAGAGAATTTACGTTTTAAAATTACATGTTGTTCAGTGACTCTGGTAAATTGTATTATTTGACATTATTTTAACACTAACAAATATTAAATATAATTGAACACAAAATGTTCAAGTAACGTAATGACATTATGTTAAATTAACACACTTGAGTATATTAAAAATTCAACGCAAAAACAAGGAATGATTTTTAACATAATTAAGTTAAACACAAAATGTTTTTTACTGTGTACAATTTTATGATGATATATACTTTAGCACGAGTATTTTTAGAGATATTCCCTAAAAGAGAGCGTTTCGAAAGCTAAATACACTAATTGCGATGTATTCCATCCTAATATGTATACCAACTTTGTCTGAAGATTATTTCTCGCGACGTGTTTACTATATGCTGCTTTAGCATTTTCAGTGTCCGGACGGACACGTTGACCCGCTTAAGTAGAAACTCTATCCCCGCGACAAGAACCCGATGACAGCTTAAGAATATTACCTCGCCATTGTTGCGATACACACATACGTGAGCTCGCCTGACGATTTAATAATTCGATATCCCGTACGCGAGTAATAGACGAACTCGATATTCTCATCTTATAAAGATTAAGTGCGCGCGCGCGCGCTTTCGCTTCTTCATAAACAGCTGATATCTGTGAACGTGTGCGTGCACGTTGTAATAACAAAGGAAAAAAGTGTCTGCTGCGATTACTTGCGCCAACTTACGAAGTAATTTACTCACTCGCCGTTTTGTTAACTCAGTTATCGATTAACGCGACCGTTGCCTCCTGCATCGGCATCGGTCATCCAGAAATTTAATTTATCGCAAACCGGGAAGTACCTACTAATGTAACCGACCCGATTTCTCTCTCTCTCTCTCTCTCTCTTTTAGAGGAGAGATAACGTGTTTTACGTTCGCTTACGCCGGAGAAAAAGCACGCCGGAGATATCGATCGGAAACCAGTTCGCTAATTTACTCGCTCTTTCCCTTTCTCGCTCGCGCTTTATTAATCCCCCGTCAATTAACTCGACTAACAGCTCCCGATGATCCGACTGCGAGTGCTTTAAATAAATTAAATTTGCTGGGTGGTATTGGTCGGCATTAAGTACTACCGCGGCAATAAAAACACTCGCTCCGCCGCGCCGTGTCTCGGGCGAGCGAAAGGGCACCGTACAGCGCGGGCGGAGACACTTCTCTCGAGGATCGATACGTGCGTCGGATTAAAGAGCGCGACAGGTGACAGTGGCTTTTACGAAGAAATTTCCGTCGAAACTTTGTGCCGCGCAAAGTGGCCATTGCGTTTCGTTCCGGAGATAAAAACTGAAAGAGTGGAGAGAGGGAGCCGGGGAAGGGCGAGATGGACGAGAGGACGAGAACCGAAAGGGAGGAAGACAGAAGGCTGCAGAGGGGACGAGGAAGGGACGACACCGGTGATGGTCCACGAGAAGACAAATTCTGTAATCCTCTTTGGTCGGCGAGCTAAGCTCTCTGTGTGACGGCATACCTTTCCTCTTTCTCTTATTTCCTCCCTCCCCCCCCCCCCCCC
>NW_017298310.1:857160-860756 GCF_001594075.2 Trachymyrmex cornetzi
CCGAATCGACAGCCGTGCTTAAGTACAAACGACGGCGTGGTGTATCCTGCATCGAATATCGAACAGTATCCGCGAAGAAATCTTGTTTTTTTCACCAAAGAAATTTTGTATGTGTCGAGAAATACTTGAGAACCGTTTATGTAATTGACTTGGCAATAAAAATATCAACGAGAGAGAGAGAGAGAGAGAGAGAAAGAAACATAATAGAAATACACAATTGAATACAATAGTAATCAATACACGATAGAGAGAAGTTTTTAATATTCGAGACTATATATAGTTACATGATAATTATGCTTATAATGTTAGCAATAATATGTACAGTTCTTTCAAAAATATATATATAGTTGACCAATTTTTTTATAACATTAACAAAGTTATCTTCAGCGTCAATCATGATGTAATAAGACAGGTATATAACATTTCCTTGGATGCGCAGTAGGAGAGTGAATTTGGTCCCAGTTGATTGTTTTCGATATATAATACTGCCGCCATTACGCGCAATGTTACACCTGTTTTCTTATATTTAGGTGTTTTTAGGTGCAATTGTATATATACAATTATTTCATGTAATTATTACTAACATTACAGCAGTAATAACCATAATTATGGTACTATATAATTGTAGTCGCAAATAACAAAAACTTTTCTTTAGTATAAGAATTAAAATATATGAAGTATCTTTTGCAATTTTTTGTAAAATTTTTTTTATAACGTATGGAATTTGTTTTGAATGATAAAAACGCTAAACAAGTAAAAGCGGTATCATTTTGAGAAATTTTATCTTTTATTACGTAAAAAGTGCTTAATAATTGAGATAAATTAACGCATCAAAGTTTTAATAATGAAATATTATATTCTAAAAATGTAATATTTAAACTGCGTATTTGGTCATTAGAGGTATATTAGCGAAAATTTTAACGATTCCGATATATTATCACCTCTTCTCAACCGAGTTAACTAAAATAGCACCGAGCTCGGGATATTAATCATTTTGGGCATCTAGTTTTTGATTATGGACACCGCGTTAGTCGTATCAATATTGGACAGGAAATTCAATTAAATACGCGGCACGAGTTTAATGTACACATTCCGTGCGGCATCGCCGAGTTTACAAAATCATCGCACATCCATCCCTCTTTATCTTTGATATCGCTGATCGCAATTTTCGCATCAGCTATCAATTTTCAACGTCCGATTGCCGCGATTTTCATCGATATAACAATATTATGATGGAGTTGCAAACTTCTACAAAATCATTATCTCGAGATACTGAATTCAGCTGCCTGATCTAATAATCGCGTGGAAAAAATGTCATTGCGAAATAATATTGAATTATTTCGGCATCTAAAAATGCGCAAAAGTTCATCGGTTTCATGCAACTATCTTGACACTTGATTGGCGGTTGACCGGCTTCTCGTTTTATGTGCCAAAGTATACGACTTTCCTTTAACAAAATGCCAACAGGACATTAATTAATTTGACCGGCAGTCAGATATCATCGTCCGCGACTGATCCACGGAAAGCTCTCGTATATTTGTTGGAATCAATTCGTTTACCTCTAATTCATCATTCGCGACATTTGCTCGCAAATATATTAAATGTGCGCTTTGGGATATATGCGGTTTACATTACAAACAGGGAAACGAACTGAACTACCCGAGCTAGTCGCTTTTAATGAGCACCTAATAATGCGTAACTTTTGACACATATCTGATGATTTTTTCAAGACCCGTTCCACTCGATCCCGCGTTGCTAAATTTTATACAGAACGAAAACATTTAATTCCCATCACGGATGTGCGATCCGTTCGTTCGGATATGTCGATATTAAACTGCATATTTAGACGAAAATACTGTCTATCAAAGTTAGAACTTATATTTAGCGAATGCCACGCGAATCAGTAATGGAATTTTTTTCACACAGCGATTAATGATTTACACTATTTCCACTCAAAATGTAATCACACAGCGATTAATAATTGCGCTATTTTCACAAAATGTAATCTCTTGGGAAGAATGCATTACAATAATAATACCAATCATTTATTGGTATAAATTATCCAAAAAGTTTACAAGTGATATAAATAATATATAATACACATAAATTACAAATGTCGAAAATAATTGTTAATGACGCAATTACTTTATTTTTGATAAATAATGAGAAAATGGTCTAAGGTTTCTTATAAATGTAAATAACAAATTAAAAAATAAATCACAATGAGAATTTAGCGCGGTAAAAGTGATGCGCAAATTAAAGATACACTGAGAGAAAAGTGTTTGGCATTTGCGACTTTTTTATAATTATAATGATACAATAATTATGATTTTAAGAGCTCCATTTTTACAGTAATTACTGCTATAATGTTAGCAATAATAATTATATTTCTAGTTTTATGTACCAAAAATATATACACATAGCAAAGAACTATGAATTATAGTCATCTCTTCGGTGCTATATTATATATTTTTTTATATACATATATATATGTAATTTTGTATAAATACAAGTATTATTACTAACATTATAACAGTAACTGTGCAAGTGAGCTCCTAACATTAATTATTTTGCTAATTATAATTACAATTGCAATTTTATAGTCAGAAATACCATAATTATTTTATCAATTATGGTAAAACACCCAGAGAAAGGTTTCTTCAATTCAAAGAAACATTTCTTTGAATCAAAGAGACCTTTCTCTGGGTGAATAACATTTTTCTCTCAATGTATAACTCTTTAATTAACATTTGAACATGTAGTTAAACGATTGATTCATCACTTTAAATAATATAAGTACACTGTCTTGTGTGAAAGCATCATTCAGACATTCAGCTTGCTTCGTGCATTTTATATCGCACTTACAGACAGGATTGCGTGTGCTATCGTTCCTCAGGGAATGACGCGCGGCGCATTAACTCGCCGCTAACGCGCTCCTCAATCGACGCCTTAACTCGATTAAGTCGCAGAGAAGAATCAAAAGGCCCCCACGGCATTTGGAAATTTATCAGCGATCAGTGTTGGCCCATTAGAGCCGGTGGCCGGTCTGGGAAGCATAACCACGAATCTTTCCTCTCTCGGTCTACTCCGTCCATTATACTATCTCGCCGTGTCAATCTCTTAAGTAGCTAGAGAACCGACTAGGACCGCTTTGCATCCGCGCGATACCATCTCCTCCGTCGCTCGTGAACGCGAAATAACCGACGACTGTCTCGTTCATTCCTCTCTGAGATCGTGTCACAAAATTACTCATCAGGACGTTCCTATTCGCGCCGATGAGAATGCAGTAAACGTAAAATGTTCCAGTTGTTCTGCTGGTCCTGAAATACACTAGGCAGAATAAGGACCGATAAAAAGCGCAATACGAAAAAACTGCATTAGTTATTTTCCTGCAATTTGCAGGAAAATCAGTGATGTGAACGGTGAGTTCCTCCGATAGATCTCTTTTATAACAAGATCTGATATAATCTATATGACCTACTTATGTGTAATAAATATAATATATAAAATATATGCCCTAGTGGGAACCCAAGTGGGAATTGAATACCGGCGAGGTACTGATCCAGTACTATTTTTCAGTATTTAGTACCGACGCA
>NW_017298310.1:861341-861744 GCF_001594075.2 Trachymyrmex cornetzi
CGACACACTGGTTTTGGCAACTTCAGTACATACACGATATCGAAAATCTACTGGCAGTGTACTGGATCAGTATTACTATTCAATACTGATTCATAAATTGGGCTAGTATCGTATCATTAGTTTTATGGTACTGGTCCAGTACTAAAATATGAAACTCATTTTTCGGTACAGATTCGGTACCTCGTCAGGATTCAATACCGTTTTTCTGTATAAATTCCCTAGTGGGAATTGAATCCTGGCGAGGTACCGAATCTGTACCGAAAAATGAGTTTCATATTTTAGTACTGGACCAGTACCATAAAACTAATGATACGATACTAGCCGAATTTATGAATCAGTATTGAATAGTAATACTGATCCAGTACACTGCCAGTAGATTTTCGATATCGTGTATGTACTGAAG
>NW_017298310.1:862076-903992 GCF_001594075.2 Trachymyrmex cornetzi
TTCTCCGTCTGGAATTAAAGCTGAAGTTGTAACCTTTTTTGAATTGGCTATACGGCTTTTGCGGTATAGAGAATTGGTACAGACTTTTTATACAACATTAGTACTGTTATAATATTAAAAATTGATATTAATATTTGGTACTGTTGCATTATTATGAATCAGTAACGATTTTTGTCACAGTATTATTTCTGTTACGGTACTAAAAATCAATATCGATACTAGGTACAATATATGTACTAATTCCGGGTACTGTAATAGTACTCTAATACAGTACTATAATAGTACTGTATTCCAAACCTTGGCCCATTGCTGTCATCCCAGTGTTTTACCAGTACTATACCAATACTGGTATTCAGTATTGCGTCGGTACTAAATACTGAAAAATAGTACTGGATCAGTACCTCGCTGGTATTCAATTCCCACTTGGGTGTCCTTATATGTATATATGAACATATTTTTATGTATATATACTTATGTATATATACAAAGATATTTTTTCACATGATGTAAAATTTTTATGATGCAACAAAAAATTGTAATATAGCGAAGCAGCGAAAACATTCGAAATTATTTTTATCTGTCATCGCAACGCTTTACGAAAACAAGTCTCTTCATATCTGTGTCTTATACACTTTTTAAAAAATGTATTTTTATAAGGAAGAATAAAACATACATATTACCTATTTATTTTCGTTACATAATTAAATGCATTATAAAAATAGATTTGTGTCTTATTTCCATTTATAAAAATTTATTTAAAAAATATTTCTCTGGGCGATATTTATCGTTTTACTTTAACCACCCAAAGAGTCAAAAAATAGGAACCATCTTTAGTCTAGTGGACCATGTTATTTTACTATCTCATCTTCTGTTTTATGGCAAAAATATTGAATGAGTGAGAGAGAGAGAGAGAGAGATGTGTTAACATGTTACTGGAAAACGGTTATCTTCTAGATTTCATTTTTAATGTTATATCAATAGAAGATTAAAGAAATTATTCGTATACAAGGCTAACGTACGGGATAAAATGATAAAAGAAAATCCAATTAATAAAAAAGATTTTATGGTAATCCCATGTGTCAAAGGCATCTCAGAAATGGCAACATCTTTTACTAATAAATCTACAATCACAATAGGTTTCCACACACTGAACAAATTGAATAAATTTGTACGAGTTCAAAAAGATAAAACCGAATTTTATTTCACAATAGTTATGTTGTTTACAAAATTTCTTGCAAAAATTACAATGTTTCATACGTTGGATAAAACCAAAAGACAATTACGAACTAGAATTAAAGAACATACAAATAACACATAAAGTAGACTCTTCCAAATACTAAATTATCTCTGAACATATTATAAAGTCTATCCACATTCGATTGGGAGAATGTCAAAATATTAGAAATTGAACATAATTACAAGAAAAGACTAATTACAAAGATGATTTATATTAAAGAACCAAAAAAATGGTATCAACTATATGAAAGATACCGAGGTGCTGGATGGACTATATTTTAATATATATTACGAGAACTGTCACGTTACAACCAATAGCGTTTCTCTTTCACTAGTTGTCATAATGATAACCAGTAACGATCATGTTTATACATAATATTGTAAGTTTCTTTATGTATAATACGTTACACAATCTGGTTGTCTTACAATTAGTCACTTTCGAGCTGTTGGTGGTTATTACAAGATTTTAATTTAATATACCATACTATTGTTTGATTGATCAATTTGTATTACACCATGTTACGTAAATTTTCAACCAATAATTAAATTTAAAAACCTATTTCTTAATATAGAAATCTATCATAATTCGAAAAATTACAATTTTGATTGAGAACAATTTTATATCTTGACTCATATTAACACGATTCTCGTTGTTAAACGGGGATTTAGTTTTGAATATTTTGACTGTTATCTATTCGTTTGGACATGGTATGGCAAAGTTATCTTGACTCAAGTAATAATCTTTGACGAGGACGGATGATGTAATATAACTTTAGAAGAAAATTATCGACTCCTCACATCGATATGTTGGAATTTAATATTTTTATTTATTTTTATTTATATATTTATATTGCACTGACAAAGACTCTGTGAGTTGAAACGTTTACGTTATATTGTATCAATTATAATTAAATTACCATTATTCAAACATCTTGTTTGCTCGGTTATTGGTCGTTATCAAGAGTGTTGTATTGCTTTCAAAATTAATTTAATTTTGTTATAAGAATAGACTTGTCTCAATCTTTGCATGGACTTCGATTCGCAAAATTACTGTATACATTTCTCTTAAATGTTCATAACGCGGTGAAAAAAACGGTCAATAACGCTCTTTGATTATCAACTGCCTCCAGCCAATTCTGATCTCAGCTCTCGGATAATGTCATAAACTTTCGCTTTCCGGGCATAGTGTCGCGTTTAATCCACGAAAATACAGGTCGTTCTCAGGGATGTACTCCTCGATATAACAGGGCGGCAAGTAGTAAGAGCGACGGCGCTCCGCCACCCTGCAGCTGCCTCGTAGGATTTAATCACGATGGTTACTCTGTCCCAACCGAAACCAATTATTGCGTAGACGTATCCGCGCACATATATACGAAGCATCCAGTTATTCGAGTCAAACGTGTATACGCCTACCCGGGATCACAGAAATCTGCTTCCATGAATATATCCGTAGTATCTGTACGGGGCAAACGTCATGCGCAAGCAGCATGAGCATATAGGATGATTCGTACTTATTTCCCTTCCCTTTTAAATTTTTGCTCGAGTTAGCACACTTGACGTGAAATGTCAATTTGTCTCCTGATCATTTATTTGTAGATATTAAAAAATTATGTAAAGTCGATGGCAACTCTAATTCCCGCTATATTCATAATCGTACGATGTATAATATACATATATATATAAAATTGTGAACTTAACTCTCATGCAATCTATTTCTATAATATTTTTCAGATGTTTTTATTTGAAACTAATCTTCGTTGGTGTGTCTAAGAGTGAGAATAACGACACGCAACTTTCAGGTGTAAATTTCTATCGGGTGTCGGGTTAAAACTTCACGGAGCGCGATGCACGAATAAACTTCTGGCGTGCACGTCTTTCGGAAAGCGGAATTAAATTAGTTAATAACCTTCGACCGCCACGAATCTGCAAACACTCGCAATTCCTGTCTTGCAATCTCACGATTGGATAATTAAAATTCACTGAGTAGCTTAAAATAACGATAACGCTATTAAGCTTGAATTATATTTAATTGCCGTGCGTTTTCTGGTACGAAGCAGTTACAATTAAATTAAATAACGTATCAATTCAGGATTTAGAAACCGCTTTCGTTTATAATGTAAATGTAAATTCAAACGAAAACATCTAAATGCTTCTATAATGTGATAATAATCAAATAAAAATATTTGAAAAAGTAAACGTTTCTGATGAAAACCTTCCCTCCAAAGTTTACCAAATTTTTAACACTTGTGACATTTACTCGCATTTACTAGATACTTGTACTATAGAAATCTTCACTAAATGGAAAAGAAACGATTAATGATATTTCAGAGTCTCAGATTATTGATGAAAATTTGTAACTTTTTCTAAAATTTTGTAAAATATTGCCAAAACAAAATTATCTTTTAGCAACTGTTTGGCATTGGTTTATGCTTCTTCAGCTTCTTCTTAAACAGACTGTCCTTGAAGAAAGAAAGGAGATCAATCTGAACAGAGTAATCACGAAAGCGGATGCACGTCAAGAAATAACTAGGAGACTAGAAATTCCATCCGTGAAGAGGAACAGACAGAAAGAATCGGAAGGGATCCGTGAAAAGGAGGAAAGTGCGAAGGAAAGGGGGGCAGAACGATGGGACGGTAGCATCGGCATTCTCAAGAGAGAGAGAGAGAGAGAGAGGCCATTATCGATTGTTGTTGATAATTAGCCGGTACAGGCGCGTCAATCACCAGCTAAGGCGAGATTATTAGATCGTTGGTTAGTATCGGACGCAACTTCTCGCGAAGATGCGTGGGCGCCGCACGAATACAGTAGAGACGCGCGTGTGTTGGATGCGTGCACGCGGTTGCGCAGGGTCGTGAACATCGCGTCGCCATCGCGAGCCACCCCCGATTACTCCCCCTCCCTACAATTCGATTTAACGCGCTGCGCTGCGACGCGAGAGAAGGTTAATTATGCAGTTAATGACAAGTACCTGAATATATGTATATCCACATGTATATATGAGAGGGGGTACCGCCGAAAAGAGAAACTTCCCTTGATCGCTACGTCGCGTCGACAGGACGGATCAGGATCAAGTTAGGATTTACGAGAGAGTACGGGAGAGCGGACGTGTAGAGGGCAAAAGGAAGGGGTGGAGGGAGAGCGTGCACGGTGGAAAATACCTATTTGCTGCCGCGATCCCGCAGGATCAATCTCTTCGTCGGTGGTGCCGTTCGGTTTCTTGGACGATATTACACTCGGGGACGGGAATAATGCGAGGTTTGATCGGGCGTTCGTCGACGAGTAACCGCAGCACCCGGGATGGATGTAATTTGCAGGGAAAATGATCGCGTAATAGTTCGCCCAGTGAGCGCGACGCGTTCCGCATTGTGTAATAACGTACAGTCGTATTAATCTTACCCGAGCCTGGACTGCGAAACAAAGGATTGACATTTATTTTTATTCGTCATTCAATTGCTCACCGCGCAATTTTTATCCGTATAAAGTCTTTATCAAGTTCCTCACAATATTCACATATATTTTACTATCGAATCTTTGATTATACTCTATTAAATTCATAATGTCAAATTGTAATTTGAGTTACTTTTAATTACTTCTAAAGGTCGCAACTACTCCTCTTCAATATATGTCACTAATTTAATTAAAATAATGGAGTTAAACAATTTGATTCAAGAACTGTATTAAATGTGTGACTCAAATTTAATTTATAATTTACTAACAAAAACGTATATACGTTAATATGGACGCTGCTTACTTTGAAACTTGAACTTTCACAATTCAATCAATGAAATGGATTGATTAAATGTGGTTGTTTTTTAACCACATTTTTTGTATTAAAATGTGTTCAAATAATAAATTTGACCATATACATGGAAGTTAAAAATAACACAATTTAATTCAAGGAATTGGTTTAAATTTAATCGTTTAATATTTAACGATATATATATATATGCATAATATTTGATCGATTTTAGCAAATAAAAATAATGAATTTTTAATGATTGATAAAGATTTCTTGTACGTATGATTAATAATTAAATATTTAAATTCACCGTTTTAAATTCCTACGAATTTAACGGCTAGCGTAACTCTAATTATTGTTTAATATTGTAACACCGAGGATGATCGTTTATTAAAAGATTAAAGTGTTTGTTATGTATTACATGACATTGATACTAATTTTAAGGTAATAATTACACATCAGCGCAAACACACTGTTAGTTCGGTTCACAAGCCCTCCTCTCATTAGTTTCAAATGTTTATTCATACGAATCTTATCACACTTTTAATTTAAATTTTAATAATTTCTTATATGATTAATAATGATTAATTATAGCAATGTAATATACAAGGAAATTGTGTGAAGAAATTCCGCTTTTCGAACGGTATTACCTTGAAAATGAAAATAATGAAACGAATTCTGATTGGGCGTTCAGACGCGAGCAATCATCAACCTCAACGAAAGGTGTAATTTGCAAGGAAAGAGATAGCGTAATAGCTCGGTGGAAGTGCCGCGTGTTGACGCGCTTTAAGTTCTTTCATAGCGACTCAAAGTGCTCGAAAATTACCTAGTGATTACTCACTTAATGATTTAATCCGCGAAATTGCACGGTCTGGCGACGATCGTGTAATTTACGAAGAAAATTGTAATTTATACGAAAGTAGGTAAAAGTGCACGGTAAGATACAGTAGTAGTATTTTTCTTCGAAGCAACGGGCTAACGAAACTGTGCAATGCACGCGAGCGTACATTTTTTTTCTCTCGTAATATTTTTTTTAAGGAAAATTCTTATGAGATAAAACTTAAATGGAAATTGAATTTAAAGCAGGATAGCAAGTAATTGCTCGAAGAAATTACGCAGACTCAAACTACCGTTGTGTTAAAAGTAGATATATAGATTTTAGATTTAGCGTTGTAAACCAATATATGTTTTCGCTGCAAAACTAGCTCAAAGTCTATCAGCAAAATTCGTAGTTTGCCTCAGAATTGTTTAAAGTTTAAATCACGAATAATCACACGCGTATACATTTCCTGAATAAATCAGGAATAAAGCAAGAATATGTGATATTATCGTATAAAGAAGAAGCTCTTCAAGACTACGGCAAACACGATGTCATCGCCAGCGCTGTCATCGCCAATGCAAATCTCATTACAATGCACCTGCGCTTTGACAGTGAAACAATTAAGCACGCAGTGCGCGCGCCCGGCACGGCATATCGTAGTCGGTCGGACAATTAATTCTGCGCTTAAATCGATTAGACCTCGACCGGAATACTGGGCACGAATACTCGTGGGCACGTTTCTAAATACACAAATACGGTGGAATGTGCCATCGTTATTTGCAGTGAAAATGATCGCGTGATTGTACGGCAACGTAAATAAATCCCCGTCGCTTTCGTTGCGCTGACCCTTTCGTTAACGACGATAACGACGCGGCGATGTGGCCGTCGCCTTAATAAAGCGTCAGATAAGTGGTGTCGAAACGATAGGGTCCAGAGTTATGCAAATACAACGTGTCACCCAGGGTATGAAACGAGGGCGTGCTGGCGCGCACTTACGGTGATGTTCTTGTTTATCTCTAAACGATTAGATGATTCTTTCACAGGGCATCCTTCCTTCGAGCACCTAATAGAAATGAGAATATTTCCAATTTGACTTATATATATACTCTACTGGCTTTATATCTTAATCGCAAAAGTATATACTAGACTTATTCTAATGCATATTTTTATTTCTATCCAGAAATATAGACTTTCAATAAGTCACTTTATAACAAGTTACTTTATATTAATCGTATTAAGTGTACTTATAATTCCACAAACACACATACCATTTTCTCTTCCATTATTTTTGAAATATTACGTATACCATATATGTATACACATAAAACTTTTTTTGCCAGAGACAACAGCTTACATTTTGCAACGTATCTTATTGCGAAAATATTTGAGAAGTCTGATTTAATTGCGCAAAAGTCATTAAAAAGAAAAAAAAAACATTTTACACTACTTCCGATTATAAAATATTTTATTGTATTTTAGAAATATTGAGAGAGGGAGATATAAATGATTATTTCCTGGCACAGCTTTATTCTCGATAACCAATATCCAATCTTCCACTTTCGCATTAATATCATAAAGGAAGAAGTGTCTCCTATTTATTGCAAATTATTGACGAAAGAAAAAAATAGCAATTTAGTTGGTTCGCTTCGTTATCTGGCAAAATCATATGGGAAGAACGTTCATTAACTCCCATAATGGTTCATCGTGCTGATTCACACATATTATTTTTGCAAGCTCACTCCGAGAGATTATATTGTATTTTCATATATAAAGAAAATATGACAACCGATACTTTATACAGGTATACAGGTGTACGATCTCGCGCGCTTGCCGAGAAAAGTAATCCATCCGTCCATAACCGGCGCCTCCTTCCGTTCTCCATAAGCATCGCATATACATTAAACGTCAAATACTCTAATTAATCCTCGTTGTCTCTTTTACATTCAACGAAGCGTAACGCATCGTACTTTTCGCTTGCTCGCGATCACGAAAGGTAAAAGAAAGAAGGAAAAAATAGGAGGAGAAGAAATCCAGGCCGCGAATGGCGTTTTAAAGCCGTGGTGGCCGCGGCGATTCACTCATACACGCACACGCAATTCCGCGCGGCCACGCGCGTTGCAGCACTTCTAATAGCTACTATTATGCGCGCATAATGGGGGTAATAGCTGCGACTCCGGATAAATCGATCACCATTACCGCTCCTATTACCCGTAACGACCGTTTCCGAGGAGACCCTGACCGCTCTCTCTCTCTCTCTGTTGCGGCTTCCAGGTGAGAACAGCTGCAACTCCACCGGCGGCGGTAGCGACGAGGAACTCGGCGCGGGCTGCGGGGAGGACATAAACGGTAACGGGGGCAAGAAGAAACATCGTCGCAACCGGACTACCTTCACGACTTACCAACTGCACGAGCTCGAGAGAGCGTTCGAGAAGTCCCACTACCCGGACGTCTACTCCAGGGAGGAGCTCGCCATGAAGGTGAACCTCCCGGAAGTTCGTGTTCAGGTGAGTCATTCTACGAACGAATTCACAGATCGGCCAAGGAGGGAAGTAACGTTTTCCTCACACTGTACTTTTAGAATACGTGCAGAGTTCGAGAGGGAGAAAGCTTTCTTTCCAAGTTCAAAGTAACGCGATGCTCGATTGAAAAATATCTCTTCTTTTTACGAAATACAAAAACGTGGAACGTGAAATATCTTTTTATATCGCTCTTTGACATTTAATAAATTTATAAATTGCTTCCTTTTCATATTAAAAGATATGTTGTATAGAAAATGTATAATCATTTTTTCTATGTACAAGATGTCCGGAAAGTGTAGTGGTTTCGGAAAAGAAGTGATTCCTCATGTGATTCCAAAAGTATGTCGAAAATATCGATTGCAATTTTTTCGTACAGAGCTCCTTTTTTAACAAAAAAATCGAGTTTATACGTGTGTCCATTTCACTAGCTACAATTATAATCTCCTTGGTTCACCCAATCAGACTATTCATCGCTGTTTCTATATCAATCTGTCATCTGAATTGGACATTAATTTAAAATAATGCAGTAAGTATTACAATTTCAATTTGTTGAATACACAATATTGAATTTGTTAATTGAAAGATTGTTGAAAATGTCTATACAAAAGAATTTTATTCTATATTTTCGACTTACTTTTACATGAAGAATCACCTTCTTACCGGGTGTTGAACGATTCCGAAACATCCTGCATATTACTATCTCTTCTTTATATTGATATTAAAATATACTTTAATAATTCTACAAAATGAAGGCGGACTTCAAAGACTATCATAGCATAATAAAACGTTATAGCATAAAATGTATATTACCTCTTCTTTATAGTTGATACTAAAATACTTTGATAATTCTGCAAAATGGAGGTGGACCTCAAAGACTATCACAGCATATAATAAAATGTTATAGCATAAAATATACGTTTTAATGTAAGGCAAAACTATCAAGATATCATAAAATTTATTACAATTAGGTATATATAAATAATCTTGTGTGTAAAGTACGTTGCTACGAATATTTTTCGTGTACTTGGTTACAGAGGCGGTATAAATTTGCGACCGGCGCGGGCGCGGGCGGAGCACGATATAGTAGGATTTATTCTTCCTCGACCGAAATTTGACGGGTACGAATATCGTGTTCGGCGAAACGGCCGGGGGTTAACGTTGGCGTTTCCGTGCAAACAATCGGAACGACAATCGCTGCCTGGCGCGCTGGGCCGACGTATTAGACTAAATTAAATTAATTATGTGCGTGACAGCGATAAAAGCACGCAGTCGCGTGCGACGACGCATCGATTAGGCTCCCAGGGGCACGCTTGCCGAGCGGCACGTATATAATTCCGCCGGGTCCAGTAGCGCAGCTACCGTCGTTTCGATGCGACGCGACGCGACGCGATGCGATGCGATGCGATGCGATGCGATGCGATGATTCGACAGAACCATCGTCCCAAAATTTCGACTGATATTATAATATATCCTCAAGTCCTTTTTTTATTTGTATTTTGTACTTTTTCTCTTATTCTACATTGTTCAATTCATATCGTAATATCGAATTATACCCAATTTGAATTATTTTTAATCATTTCTTTCGATCGCCACTACCCTATATATCGTTAATTTATCTAAAACAACTTGGCTCTTAAACAATTTTAAGAAATATTAAATTTGACTCAAAATTTATTATATACTTACTAAGTGCATACGTTAAAGTTATTGGTATTGCTGTGTTCAGCAGGAAAAATTAATCAGTTAGCGCTTAGTGATTCTTTAATAGAATTGGTTCTTGCCTTTAGTTCTTCGCTGGATCTAATTGTAAGTGTAGAAACTAATCATATTAAAGAATCACTAAGCTAATGGATTAGTTTTTTTTTCCTGAACGCAGCCATTCGTTTACTTTGAGTAAATGAAGAAAATTTAACCACAGAAATTGATCTACATTTTGATACGTGTGGAAATTAAAACAACAAAATGTTATTTAACTTGAAGGATTAGGTTACCTTACATTACTCCTTTGACACTTAATAATGTATTGTAATCTCACACAAAAATTCAAACGACTATTCTCAGGTAAAAGCTTTTGCAGGATCTATGTACGCAAAGTAAAAATAATTAAAGAATATGAAAAAGTACAATATAAAAGGAAGTATACATTTACATAGTAGTATATTTATAAATCGCAATGAAAGAATGAAAGCAATAGTTTTACCCTCTGTAAATTTCTGATCTTCTTTTTCGAGAGATAAGGAGAGCCTTAAAGAGCCCAGAAAAAAGATCGGCAATGAGATTTCGGCACAGGTCTCGTCAGCATCGCCACTTTGTTACGCTATTGGGCGGGGCTCTCGGCAACATGGGATAATAACCCGGCCGGCAGTCTTACGAGCACCTGCTTTTTCTTTCTACCTCCTCGAACGCGGAATTGATTTTTACCAAGGCGCCCGCCTTAAGTTTCCATCGCCGCGAAGGGCTCTCGCCTGCCGGCGATGGTTGAGATTACGCGTCGATTGCAATTAGAGCTTTATCGAGGCAGCCACGCTAATTCGTAGTGTCGCGAGTATTCGGCTCGTTAGAGTTACCATTAAACACGCAATGCGAGAAACGTAGGCATTATCTTTGCGTCTTAAGTGGATTATATAGATGGACCTTAAGAAGGATAAAACGGCAACTAGAAAGTAGGCAAGATTGAACTTGTTTAGAAAGCCGGAGCTTTCATTGTTGCAATTAACAAGCGGTTTATATTGCGAGATAAGCGTGTCGCCCCGGTAATAAAGTTATCCCATAATTTATCTCCCTGGTTTTTTCCTGCGTGGAACAGATGATGCTGGGTAAACAATTAGTAGCAGAAGCGGAATACAGAAAAATTATACAAATAAATAATTATATTTTAAAGATTTGTTATATATATAAAATTATTTTCTCGTAAATTATCTCGTGAATGCTAGCGATATGATAACGTGAAAAAATACGTACAAAACGCGCGTACGCACAGGGTATATACAGGGTGTTTGGAAAATAATGATAAGTTTTTCGCATAGGGTCAGAAGGACTAAACTGAGAAGAAAAGTTCTCTACCATTTTGCAATTTTCGCAATAGTTAACAAGATATTAATTGCTAAAAATTGCCGAAAATACCGAAAATTGGTTTCCAATAATTTTTTACTCAAAAACTATCAACTTTACAGAAAAACTGTAAGAGACAAAAATTGTTTATTTTCTCCTTGTAGAAGTCTAAGAATTTTTTTTAGAATTTTTTCAGAATTTTTTAATACTGTATTTTTTCAAAATGAGAAAATGCTGCACTAAAAAGTTGCTAAAAAATTCTTAAAAAATTCATACAGCTCTATGAGAAGAAAATAAATAAGTTTTGTCTCTTGCAGTTTTTCTATCAACTTGATAGTATTTGAGTAAAAAATTATTGAAAACCAATTTTCGGCAATGTTCAGTAATTAATATCTTGTTAACTATTGCGAAAATGGTAGACGACTTTTCTTCTCAGTTTAGTCCATTCTACCCTCTATGCGAAAGATTTATCATTATTTTCCAAACACCTTGTATATATATATATATATATATTTTTTTTTTTAAATTATGATTCCATCAATAAGATACATTTAAAAAAGTAATAAAATATTTTTTTATAATAAACAGCAGTGCGCGCCAAAAATACAATGTACTGTCAACGTACCGTACTCAAGAAGCCAGAAATACAATATATTCGTAATCTTTTCTTCTTACCGATAATAAAACGACAGACTTGGATATAAAATTTATAATTATTCGCAAAATAAAAAATATTAAAATTTATTCATCATTTTAATTTCATAATTTTTTTAGTATATCTGCGTGTGTTTGTTGTTTTATTTAATAATTGTTCAAAGTAGTTTTAATACGACACGCCTAGTTTTTGTACATCACGTTTAATTTTAAGACCGTTTTGTACATACAATTAAAAGTTTGCAGCATAGATTCGCGGCAGAACAGCGCTATTATACGTCAATAAAATCAATATTTATATTTAACTATATAATTTTATAATGTACATAAAAATTTTCTCATTTTATCTGAATTACTTTTGAGAAACTACTACAGTCTACTTCTTATTGAAATAATTTGTTTATCCAGGTTCTAAATTGCCGTCAAACTTTTTGAATTACTTTCAAATACAATATTAAAAAATCTGTAATTTTTTCATAATTTTTTCATAAAAAAAAAGTACATGTAACATCTTTAAGCATGGTATTATTTATACAAAACTTGACGACACTTTAATATATTTCTTATGCACGATGAATAGGAATGTTTGTGCAGTCAGTGTGAAGGAAATTTGGAAAAAAGGATGTTTAAGCAAACACACGGGTCCGCGCGCTTTGGAACAAAACGTGAGAGTGCCGCGTGAGGACGAGGAAGGCGTCGCGTCGTTCCTCGGGGTCGACGGACTCGCAATTAAAAATTTAAATTGCGTTTAAAACCCACCGTGAGCTGCCGGCGTGCTCCTCGCTCCGTCTTCTCACACTCTCCTCCCTTCCGCGAGCTTTTTCCCAGTTTTTCAAACGGGTCCGCGCGCACGTCTTGTTCCCTCGTTTATTTTCACCACCCCCCTCGTCTCTCGCTAACCGTAGCACCGCAACCGTCTCGGGCCGCCCCCGAGGTATACCTAATCGCTTAAGCTTATTACGCCAGAGCGGACAAGGCGGTTGCGGAATCAGCTTTGCTCGCGATGCGAGTGGGCTCTCTCGGCTCTCTCGGCTCTCTCCGCTCTACTCGCGGCGAGCCGCGCGCCGCGCTGTTCGGTTTCATCATTTTTAATTGATGGCGCACGCCAATCCCGTCTGTCGGATTTATTAGGCCGCTCGACGAGATGGTTTCGAAGGGATGAGGGATGGGCAGCGGCAGAAAACCGGGGTTGCGAGGCAGTGAGGGAGAGAGGAGGTTTTTATTGGGCGTGGCGGAACGCGGACGGGATTCCGTCGGCGCGGCGGTCGCTGCGGTCTGATTGTCATTGGAAAAGAGCCGCGCGTTTTCCAGCTTTTCCCAACCCGGTGCACACGCGAGCACACGCGAGCACACGCGAGCACACGCGAGCACACGTGTGCGCGCGCGACCAGGTCACGCGTAAGTTTAACGCCACTCTCTCAATGATCGTCATCGCTTTTCGGGCTGCACAGAATTGCGTGTTACGCACGGCGTCATGAAGATTGAATCGCGCACAACATGGATTCATTAATCTTCGATCGTGATTCGATGTTTCGAAATTACTGTTTATAACAGAGAAGAGAGATCTTACAATTATTCAGTGATTCGACCTTGGCTGATGACATTTTCTCCACGGTCTATCAACCGTCTGTGAACGATGCACTCTTTTAATTGCTAAATGACTCGTCACGGTCTACCATAGACGTCCTAACGTTTCTAACTATGCACGGAAAGAACTGTTTAGAGGAAATATCTAAAAATTTAGGTAAATACACACAGATCTGAAGATAATTTTGTTGGATTATCAAAATAATTACATAGAATGCTTAAACTGATTGATAAAATATTAAAACTTTTTATAGCATTGCTCATCGTACTCGCGTTTTCTACGTAATTAATTTGATGGTCCAACAAAATTTTTGTCAAATCTGTATCTATATAGCTAAATTTTAGATACTTCAACAAAATTGTTCTTCCTTCTTTTATTATGATGTATTGAGAGAGACAGTATATGAAGATGGCTTAAAAGTGAGCCGAAATACGTGATGTAATTTTTGTTGTATATATTATATATTTATTCTTCTACACATTATCTTGTGCACCAATTTATCGGACTCAATCCTTATTTGCCATCACGGAAAGAACAATTTTGTCCAAGTATCTAAAAATTTGGTTAAATACAGATTTAAAAATAATTTGGATCATTAAAAATGTATGTATGTAGAACGCTTAAGCGTTGGTGACAATGCAGTTAAAAGTTTTAACATTTTAGCAACCAGTTTTAATGTTTTACGGGCACATAATTATTTGGATAGTCCAAATAAAAATTATTTTCGGATCTGCATCAATTAAATTTCTAGATACTTGAACAAAGTCGTTCTTTCCATGCTTCTTTATTAGCTACTTAAAAAAATGTTGTACGTACGACGTTGGTAGAAGTAATTTTATAGGCAAAGTTGTTACCGATACACATAAAACTATACATGTGTAATAAAACTCTAATAACAATTACGGCTGTATGTTTGCTGCACGACAGTTTAGCCGACATTTTTGTAGAATTCGTAATAGGATCTGTGTTTTTATTTCAATTTTGCCTCTCTCCCTCCCCTCTCCCTCGATGGAGTGGGGACTGTGGATTTTAAAAAGAATGTATAACGCGCACGATTTTAAACACCTGTCCTGTTTGTTATTCGTTAAAAGTACATTATTTTATACGCCGCGACAAAAATATTTCGCCTGGATCAATTAATGGGCAAATGGTTTAGCTTTAAATCGCGCGTAATGTTTGTTTGCGTGCTAAATCGAAAAATAGATTGCAGAAAATGTAAAAGGGAATAAAAGCTCGGGGGAATCATACGGGGAGTCGCATCTTTTCAAAGAGATAAATGGAATTGGGTAATGCAACTTCACTCGGTTAGATTTACGAGCGGGTTCGCTCGTAAATTACTAACCGTTTTGTAGCTTCGATTCTTCGGACTGCCGATACCCGACCTCGACGAGTCTCCCGCGTTTACGTATAGCTTCACGGAGGCCTCTCTCTACCTCCTTTCCACACATTTATCGCGCGACAATAAAAATTTCATTCTAGAATCCCGCACTTTCTCGTACGATGTCGTACATCACGATCGTTTATCAAAGAGTGTATCTCTCTCTCTCGCGGAATGTGGTTACGTAGATTCCACGAAACAAAATCCGGCCAACGTTAGCCTTGATACTCTCGACGATTGTTCGCCGTGCAACAAATCAAAATCAAAAATGTCACAAATCTGAAAAGGAACGGTTAAATTAAGGTAATAATAATACGGTTGACAGATTCGTACAAATTGACGAGCGCCGACCTTTTTGGCTTATTGATCTAGACAGGATATCATTCTTTTCGAAACCGTGTTATCACGTCGTGTTAAAATTAAAGAGACTTAAATTAATATCCAATATTTCACGATATTTTCTTCTTACGATTAAGTACGAATACGTATAAAGTAACGTTGAAACTGGCATTCATATTCCCTTAGCCATAATGTCTCCTCGTTCGATGATAATCTAATTTCAGCGTAGCACTAAAAGTCATTTCCGTTTCGAGTCTCGCTTTTTATCGGTTTTCGTGTGCCAAAACGCCGACGAAACTACACGGCGATCTATTATATTATTATGGACCCATTGTCGGGCCGAGCCCGCGCGCATTACTCGCCTGTCACGCGATCGCGAGAGAGCCACGTCGAAAAAATAAACGATAGCCGACTAATTCGGCGATTTGCTGGGCGACTTGCCCGAAATCGATACCGAGTCCCGGGCGTTTCGGTGGAAACACTTACCGGAATTAACCCCGGCGGGAAGCACACCTGCAGACCTTTTAAAACGTTTGTCACGTAACACGCGGGAGCGTGATGTCGATGGAATGGCGGTAGTTCTACAATGCTGATAAACAGTCTGAACGCTTAGATATCATTCTGAATCTTAATTATATATTAATAAAGAACTTGACAAATCACTTGTTCAATTTCAGATATTTATTGTCTAGTAAAGAGATTGTAATACACACATTATACACTACACTCAGACATAGTGATAGCAATTATAAAGATGATAACTTGTAAATTTCATGTGTTGTCTTACTTCGAAACTGACGCGAAACTAAAAAAAAAAAACCGTGATTTTCAAGTTATTATCGTAAATCAGTTAAATATTATTTTTTTATCAATCGTCAAAAGTGAACAAAGTTAATTAACATTAAAAAAATATCACAACCAAAAAAAAGATTAGTTTTTCAAAGGTTTTGAAATGAAACTAACAAAAATGATATTTGATCACGTTAAGATACATTCTTTTTGGTAATATTATTTGATTAATCAATCATTTTCTGTCAAGTTAAAAAATTAATAATTTTGAAAAACTTAATTTTGTATCATTTTTTAAGTAAATGTGGGATATGCAGAACAAATGTACATAGTTGAATAAATGATTTTACATTTATTTTGATTGTAATTATAAGATAAACTATTCAACTATGTGTGTGTACATTAATCCTATATATAAAACTTGTACAGCTGTTCAGTTTTATAGTTGCTATTACTATGTTTTTCTTCGACTGTAGATAAAAATGCAATTGTCAATTTTAATCTCGGTTAAATTTATTTTTCATTTTTCCCAATTTTTATCAAACTAGAAAAAGACGAAGATGGCTTGAACCAAAATTAAAGTTCATTGGTGGAAACGGACACGAACAAGATTTTTTTGCTTTATCCTTTAAACAATAATATTTTATTTCGAATATTTCAATAGGATTAGAAGAGGAGGAGAAAAAATGTGCCGCTCGATACCGAGAAAACTCACTGCCGTATCTGTTCCGGTGTTTTCAATAAAAATAGAATTTTGTTCCCGTTGCATGAAGTCGATTGCACTTTGGCGGCACACTGGCTCTCACCGAGGAATTATTACCTCGCGTGCCGATGTCGACTTTATTTCGGTGGGTAATTCGTGTTCCGCATGCGTTTTGATAAATACGACATCCGCGCTTTATCGTCTTGCAGCCGCAACTTTAGAAGTTTAAAAGAACAATCCTGCGGCCTGGTATCGGTACAACAAGTTTCTTTTAACGGAGAACGTTATTTTTATCGTTCGACTATTTCGCTTTTTTTATTTCCTTAATTTTTTAAATAAGATTAAAGAGTTAATTACAGACAAAGTTAATGATAATTATAATGTTTGAGAGTAAAATAAGTCCTAAGAAATTTCCTTTTTATCACACATTAATAATTGTTTTAAAACTGATTTAGAAAGATAATGTTTATTTTCTTTGTTATCCTTAATGTATTTTTTAGTTGGGCCTTATTATATTCATTTGCATGTAACAAGACCCAATGTAATCAGAGTTTTACAAAAATTTCTTTTCGTTCGTTTACAAATGTTTTATATAAACAATATATTTTATTTTTGTGAGTAAAATAGTGAATAAAATAGAGATTTGATTCTCACTTTATTTAATATTAATAATAAGTGAATTGACCAACAAATGTTCAGTCACAATAAACGAAAAAGGTCATATTCAGTTAAAGCGAATATTGATGCCTAATAATATTTTTGCGTGAATCTTATCTCAATTTCTAGTTCAAGCAAACTGCATGTCAATCTTAAAACAGTCATAAACGGAAGCTGGCATATACACACACACACACGTATAAATACGCATATATAAATAATAATATCATTTAAAAGTTTATAAATAAAGCTTATAAAGTAGAGTATGTAGAAGTAAAACATGACACGATCTGTTCGTACGGATGCATGGGGAGTCGATGGTATCTGTAAATTTTTGCTTTGACTGCGGACAGTGAAATCGACGGTGGTGTTGTCGACGAATCTACCGGGCAAGCGGAAAAAACGGAGAGATTGATTTTTCGCGGTAGGCCAACTAATTCGGTACTGAGCGAGGGGTGGTCGCAGGAAGGGGGAGAACCAGGGAAACGAGAGAGGTGAATAAAGCGAGTGGCTGAGCGAGAGAGGACGCGGTTGGATGCTCATCGTTCCATGTCCGGCCGCTCGACGATTGCCAATTGGAAAAATACTCCAATTCGATTACAATTTTTTTCGATGGCCCCACACAACGGCGCGGAAAAATTTAAAACGATTCGGGCGGGACGGCGAAACTATGGCAATCCCAGGCTCGAAGAGAGGTCGCGAGGCTGATATCGGGGTTGTGCCGATGGCTTTCTAACAGCTTTCAAAAGTGCAATTAAAAAAACGATCTTCTGTACTTTCCTGCGTTATCCGGAAGGAAATTTCGAACAGTGTTGGTTGCGCCCTGTTTTTTTTTTTTCCCCCTCCCCCCCAAATAAACTTTGCGCGAATATCACTAATATCTTTTCTCGATACGGTTGTTGAAGCGATTAAAAATATCGTCGATAATTCTTAACGCGACGTCGAATCGTCTACAAGACTAAAAAGGATTCTTTCGGTTAAAAGAAAAGTTCTAATTGTAGTTACTGAAATTTCTCTTGATTTATGGAAAAAGAAATTGTAGAAGGAGAGCTAAACGTAAGACAAAAGAGAGAGACAGAGAGCGATAATTATACAACGGCAAACTTTTTTCTGACAATTAGACAATTTTATTCATTTACGTTATAGAATTTCGCACATATTCTCTTTGCTCTCCCCCTGAGATGTTCCCTTTGCGGGGCTCGGGTCTGTATTATTTTCAACATCCTTCATATCTCAAAGGCGGTGACCAGCTCCTCGTGCGGGATACAATGCATCAGGGTTTCTCGCGACAGAAAAATGATACCACGGCAAGGCAATGCCGACGTAATAAAGGGGTGCAGATGGAATATGCCCCTTCACACGGCGCTGTTTAACATTATTTACCGGCATGTCGGCATGGAAACCTCGCTCGAAAGACGCATGCATTTGCACACGTGTGCGCTAAACGCGCTCGACAAATAAATTACTTAATGTCGCAATATTTAGTGGAATTTAACACAAACGCCTATTTTGAAACGACCATTTTCGCTACGCTTGCAAAGATCAACAATATAATTATTTATACAAAGATTGTTTATTATTGGCATTACTTTTAGTTGTACGTCATAATTTGCAACATTTATTTCGTCAAAATTAGTTTATATAATTACCTTAATACACTTTAGATAGCATGCTCATAGAAATCATAACATCTCATTAATTGATTAAATTAATTGATTAAAGCCGCGCGCGCGACATCTCGGATACATATATGGTATGTAATTGATGTAAAATTACTGAATATACCTGCAAAGCACTACTATGACATTTGCATTTTGTATTTCAAAGTTACGACTCGCTCTCACAATATTCTTCACAGAGAATCTAATTAGTTGGTATTAGACCGGTAGAGCAGTATCTAAAGGGGGTATAACCGGCACAAGCAATTGTTCGCCCGGCTACTTCGAAACATGCATTTTCGGATCGTTACGCTTGCAAAGATCAACAATTACTATAATAACTATTTATACAAAAGTTTTTTGTTACAGGTATATTACTTTTAGATATATACATTACAATTTACGACGTTTATCTCCTCAAAATTAATTTGTAAATCTTAATACCCTAGCTTATAGATATGTCATCCTCTTAAAAATCATAATATCTCATTAATTGCTAATTAACTGATTAAAGCCGAATGGCCTCTCAAGTAGATGTAGGTAAAATTATTTGAATATATACAAAGCACCAAGTGAGTGACTTTGTCACTTGCATTTTGTATTTGAGGATAGTGACTCATTTTTATGATGTTGCTCATAGAGCTGCTAATTAATTGGTATCTGATCTGTAGGAATATCTACTTAAAGGGTAATATAACCGGTACAAGTGATTGTTCTCGCACGGCTACCGAGATCTTGCGCTACGCGACGCGACGCGACGGTCGATAGCGAAAGCGCTTATCGGAGCGTTTAATTCGGGATTATTAGGGGCCGAATCGTGATCGTTAGCGCTGACACGAGCCCGGCACGAATCGCAGGTGACTGTCTGGGGCGCACCTATATCTACGGGGTGTCAAATTAGTCACGCACGCCGCCTCCGCCCAACCCGTCGGCGAAACGGGCGTAACCATGGCTACTGCCGCGAATTTCTCTGCGCGACGCGGCGAGAGCGCAATTGCGCATGCAACACGCCACGAATGAGGGAGTGGAGGAGAATTAAAAAATTGACGGGCGAATCGCTTATTTATTTAGTTTTTTTTTCCACGTTAAATGTCACCTCATGAAAATTAAAACTTTTTGTCGCTCTCTCCGCGCTTGCAAAATCGAGTAATAATTTACGTTTGCTCGCGCTCTTTCCGCATGACGAATTTATCGGCGCCGCGGTGACGTTAACAACGCACACATACCGATGCTTGAAAAGAATCACGTCCGGCAAATCGAATGCAGTCATCGCCGATGTACGAAACGTTATTCGTAAATAAATGTTAAGGGGATCCTAAAGAAGCCTGGAGAAGCCTGAATTTCGACGAGATCGTTCTTTTACCGACACAATATGTGACAACACATGTATCTTTACATATAATATTATTGCATCAACATGCACACATATAAATAAATTTTTGTAGAACGTTATAGCGTTTTAATTAGAGACGTCTAAATTTAATTCCAACAACTCCACGTTGTTTATGTCGTGTAAACTACTATAGCGGTCTGTGGACTACAACATCGTGAATGCAGATTGCGAAGCTTTTATATCGAGCAAATGTCGCTTCGATATAGCTCTGACGTGTCATATTGGGCTAACAATAAGAAATGGTAAACAATTTCTTTGTTCTCGGCCGCACATAAACTCTACCGCACAGACGTATCAATGCGTATATACTTTAATCCTCGAATAGGATTTTCAAATCTGTGAAAGAGGAAAAAGGTAATTGTGTTACACAAAGATTATTGCGTTTAATCGGTAATAGAGACGATTTTAGGATTTCTTTAGGTTTCACGCGGAAATGTTTCTCCTTATTTATCCATCTACTAACATATGTTATTTTTCGTGAAGAAAAAGTAAAACGAGAAGCAACGCGCGCACTCGCACGAGAGTATTACCATTTTCGATTTGATTTGATCCGTTCGCTAACTTTTATTACACGTACGTTTTAACGCGTAAAATTTTATAGCATTTCAATTGATCGAATCGTGTTTATTTACTCAAGTAATACGCGCCGCGCGCATTTCCTCCAAATGAATCGCCGGCAATTTTCGCTCGGCGAGGACCCCCTGGATTAAGTAATCCCCCGATGGTTTACATGGGGGCGCGATTCTCACGTATCCCTCGCCCAGTCAACCAACCGAGACCCGTGAGCTTTTGCCGCGCGATATTAATACCCATACGTGGGCACTATAAACCTGTTTACCACGCAACACGCGGTGAGAATTCTCGCACGAGGTCACGGTCGACTAATGGCACCTGAATCTGTTGCCGACCGTAATACATAAATCAAACTAACGTTCGCGTAAACGCGGCGGTCAATAACTCAAAACGTATTGCGCACACAAAGCAGACAAATATCCTTCTTCTCCCGATCGATATTATCCTTGTAAAGCATACACATAAACTTGTAAGGTACCTTCCTTAAACGGATGTGCCAGTTTAATGCATTAAGAAAAACATGTATTTGTAAAAAAAATGTGACAAACTGTACAGGAATATTTTACCATAGACGTCTTGGGAAAATTACATAGATGATCTAAGGTTTTTGTTTTCTCAACACTTGAATGGTGATTTTTATGTGTTTTAACTGCGGATAAAAAGAGACATAAGGTTTTATCCGATTTTAAAAAGTTAACGACTTTATTTTTGAAAAAAGTACAAATTTCAGCAATCTACAACTTTTTCTTACAGATAGAGTAAACTACAATAAGAGAATTACTATTCAGATGTGTTGAGAAACTAACAAAAGTCTTGTAAATCATTGTAATTTTTAAATATTGCCAATAAATTTGATTATTTTAATATCACTTAAAATTGTATATAAACGATAAAAGAGACTGCATATTATACCATCACATTTATTTTTATACATTAAAAAAGTATTTAAATTTCTTAACAGAGTTTCTAAAAATTGAAGAGTGATGAAATTTTATGAAAACGTCCTTTCTCGGTGAAAAGTCCTGCACTCATTACTTGTTAATTGAGAAACAAAAAGATTATTGCACTGTATAATTAATTCAATTATGTTGTCCAACAATAATTATAGAGATGTAAAAGAGTCACGAAGGGGGGAGGGAGAGAGTGTGTGTGTGTGTGTGTGTGAAGTGGAGTCGTAAGAGCTTGTCATGCTCATCGCTAATTACATCAACGAAGGTTACAAGCAAACGCCTGCCATCGCCCTATTCCTTATCTCGCCCGCCGACGCGACGGCGGGAATGCTCGCTTCTTGCCCGACGGTAATGGCGCCAATACCGTACGTGCTTTCTAATTCCAACATGGAGAATTCGAAAGCGTCGGGTGCGGGAGATTCTCGGCGTTAGCCGGGATAAAACAGCCAGCTCAATATCAGAAAGGAAAGGCGTTCGCGGATACAAATGTTATTACGCGAAAGCACTTCCCCGATCTCCCCCGGTCCGATGGCGCTGCCCTTCCGTTCGCCTCACGCCTCTCGGCCTCCTACTTGCGATCGTTTTTCTTGTGGGTGCGATGTTTCCAGGCGGAAAATAAGATAATGGCCCGGCGCTAGGCGCGAAAAGCCCGCGAGCGGGGAAAATGGCCCGGCGGGAAATAGCGAAGATCGTGGGAGCGACGACACCTGCCCCGTGCGCGCGAGGGAGGGCAAAAAAATAAAGGGACGGTGCGGGCCGCACATTTCTTCGGGCGGGACCCGAGGGAGGAAAGAGAGGGTAGCACAGCGGTAGAAATGTCGCGTTATCGCCGTAATCGAGTCACCGTGACAAACGCGTGAGAATAAATCAGACGCGGTGAGGCGCGACTGGCTTCCAACGTCGACGGAGTAAAATTCTGCAGATCCATATAACACGAATCAATCGGATTGATTGCCGTGCCGATCCGTGGCGATCACAATTTTCTGAATCGCTCTTGATGAGTACTATTTTTATCAAGTACCCTTTTTTATCATGTATGATATGAATCTATCTAATAATAATAATAATAATAATAATAATAATAATGATGATGATGGAATCGATATAGCATGAGTGATTATTTAAAAACTTTTTGCGTCGATTTCTTTCATTCTAATGACTTTATTTTGGTTTAATTTGACGTAACACATTGAAGATTAGGTAAATAAAAAGGTCGAACTATCGACTGTGATCTTGTAACTTTATTTATTTATTTCAATCTACACACCGTAAAAAGTAATGTGTTTTATTCTTGTCCCCATGTTTTAAACACTTAAAGATGTTTTAGTTTTAAACTTTTTCAATAGACAAAACACTACGAGTTTGGATTTAAAACGCATAGTGTTTTATCTATTGAAAAATGACATAATTCTCTTTATAATATAATTCTCTTTATTATTATTATCTCTATTAAAGTGCAACATTAATAGAGTTTCTTGCAGTATATTAAAATGCTTATTAGCATCATTATTAAATTGACGATCAATGTAATTTGTGATGTTATTTCCAGCTTCGGTTAATGATTTCGTTTCAAGTTCGAATCGGCGCGTAATTTATAGAACTGAAAAGTGCATTCGGCGAAAGAGCTCTCCAATTTAAAGAAATGTTTCTTTGCTATACGGTTAAAGAAAAAAATATCTTCGATATTTAAAGGTCATTTCTTTTATTTAAACATTGTTTTTTTAAATCAAATAATTTATTTGATTTCAAAAAATGATGTTTAAACCTAAGAAATTTTTTGTATTTGTAAATCTACATATGAATAATAACAATAATAATGTTAATAATAATAATAATGTTAAACACCAAGATCCACTCCAACTAAAAATAGGATTCTTTCTCTTATTTCATAATTTTTTCTATTTTTATTGGAAATATATTCAAAAAGGAGAGAAAAAAAAAGAAGAAATAAAAATACGAAAAAAGATACGATTAAATATATTTGATAAAGATTAATAAATATTCTTAGGCATACCGCAAAAGTTCTCCAATTGTTAGAAATTAAGTAGCAATTGAGAGAATAAATCGATAGCAATTTTCAGGCACAGTAATACTCAAAATGCAGAGATACTGACACAGTAATGAAATATAAATTGTCGTGTTATATAATATACATATATATAACATGTATATATAATAGTATAGCCAACAAAATATGGTGCACGTCGTTTGAGACACTCGTTACGTTCCCCCGTAACAGACTGTCGGAAGCTTCATGCCGAGAAGGTATAACACGTTCTTCGATCCTCGCAGACCGCTGAGAGCTGAGAGAACGAACTCTGTCGCAGCGCCGTCTAACGAGTATTATAATTACTGTCGCGTAACTCAATATTGCACCCTCGATATGCTAAACTCCCGCGGAATATAGTGTTAATAGGCGTGGAATGGCGCGGGACAACACCCCGCTTCTATTAATTGCACTTCACCCTAAATGCAAATTGTTCGAAATTGAGCGAGGGCTCCCCGAATATTTGGAAACTCCATTACGGGCTAGTGTTCGTCCTTTCGTTCCTCGCGTACATTGCGCGCACACAAGCGCGCGTGCGTACGCACACCACCTTGTTGCGGCCTGACGAAGCAACGCCGAAGGGCGGTTTTCAATCGGCGAGGGTACACGCGATGAAAAATCTATCTAAGGTTATAGACGAAATTAGATATAGCGAATAATACGGAATCTGAGATTGAAAGTCATGAGTCTTCTTATTACGACGTATGTATTGTCTTGAGAAACATTTTCAACTTCTTAACGTTAACTATTACCTGACAAATAAAGTTTGCACTTGTCATTGATAAAAAATAATGTAATGTAATAATCGAGCATATACGAAAATGTTATTTAAAATAGAAATGTATCAACTAATATATAGAATATCTTATTTGATTCGATTTAATTCGTTTTGATTCGATTCGAATTTGAGTCTCTCTATATGACTCTCTCTATATCCGCGAATTCGAATTTTTCGAAAATTTTTACTCTAAAAGGTTTGAATACGAATTATATATACTAACAATATGACAATTTTATAAAATCATATTTTCTAATAAATACATTATACAATCAATATTATTTTTCTTTGAAATCACTTTTATTATCTATGTATTAAAATTCAACCTAATAGTAATTATATTGTTAATCTGAAATTATGTCTCTTCAGAAGAAATAGAATAATAAATTTCAGAAGAGGGAGAGATTTTATGCTTACAGAAGATATAAAAAGTGTTCAAACCATTTAGTTTACTAGTACGGAGCTTAATTTATGCGAAGAAATGCCGGTTTGATCAGTGATTTAGTTTAGAGCAAGTATTGGATGATGATAAAATCAAATAGAGTTTCGGTGTTCCAACTCTCTATCGTTTGACAAAAAACTTGAAACGTTCGGAGCAAATAAAGTCGAAGGTTAGTCGTCAGTACGGAAGACGGAGTTCCCGTAAATGTCTTCGGGAGATTAGCTGTCCAAGGTTCTGAGGTCTGTGGCTCAATTAAGCACTCCGTTTAGCGCTTGACTAAAAAGGGTTGGGAGACTCTCGCTCTGCCCCCTCGAGCATCAATCATGTCGGAGCAACCCTTTTCCCGAGGGCGGTTTTGCTCCTCTATTGAGACGAAGTGTTGTGCTCAAACACAAAAACACTTCATTTGGCAGATTAGCTGTTAAACACTAAGGGTGCACGCGCCGTTAGTAGCTATCGCCGATAAGCACGAAAAGTGTCTGGAGAGAAAAGTGTGTTGGTCCCCGTACCATTTGTTCGCGTAAATTGCTAAAACGATTAGAACAAGAGTAGAGAATCGAGAATATTTGTCAAGAAGATGACGTATTATCTGTTTGTTAATTTTGTTCTTATATTCGACATCAATTAAATGTAACATAACAATGTTATAAGTTCGCACTCAACAATATATAACATATTATGTAACATCATATGTTCATATTATATTTAATACTTATTGTTAAGTGTAAAATTACAACAGGATGCTGCGTTAATTTTAATTGATATGGTACATCGACTGGATATCTTTCTGCTTGCTCTATAAGTTAAACGAGATCAGTCTTCCTATTTTAACTAATTATTCTTAAATTTAAAATGTAAGAATGATTGTAGATGAAATGATAGAAAGAATTAATGTATGGTTTAATATATGTTTTTAATAAATACGTTTTAATAAATATGTTTATATACTAATTTTTTGTTAAAAAAAAGTTCTGAATTACGCTTCAAAAAACAGTTTTTATATACAAATTTATTCAGAAATGACAGTAATTAAAATAATCGTGTTTTAGAGAGTAAGTCAAATTTTTTTTGGCAATCTAGTAGAGAACATAGCGTAAAGAAAACGTAAAATTTTACTTTGCAAATTACAAATTACAACAAATTTAAAAGACATTTGACAAATTCGACGTATATTTCTTCGAGATTAATGGCGGAAGAAAAGAAAAGTTGCAATATTCTATTAACAATTCACACACACACACACACACACACACACACACACACACAAAGATAAACATATCAGACAGCGAACGATCTGAGAACAATTCGTTCTTTAGATTTTACGGATGTAAAACCGCACCAGTAGCGGAAGACTTCGCTAATTGAGGATTAACAAGACGGAGTAATAGCAAAAGGATTTCCCACGGAGGAGCTTCCTTGACTACTTGTGGCCTCTTTCTGCGTCACGAGTGGGCGGAGAAGCTTCCAAATAGGACACACGGTACATTCCTGCGGTACGTGCCTGCTCGTTTTAATATCGCGTATAACATTATGAAGCCGTTGTCGGCATTTTATCGGTCCTGAGGCCGGCAATTAACAATTAGCTGGCGGTCCTTGTAATCGAATTACGGCGGCCATTGTCGCGGACCCAGGTACAAACGTATTCAGTTCCACCGGGATACCTTCAGTACGGCGGCACTCTCCTCCCGCTCGTCCCGGCAGTATACCCTACGGGAACCTTATTGGCTCGTCTCTCTTTTTTTCCACGGTTCTCTAAGATCGGATTTCTCGCCGCTGCATGCGCATAGACGCAGAATGCAGCGGTGGTGGGATCCTTTACAAAGGCAGCTCGAGCGAGCTTCTACACACAAGCAGGGATGAATGTCACCCCGTGAAAATATATCCGTTTCAACAGTTTGAGATTTCAAGTTGTGGAGGAGATCGCACAGGTATCTCCGTCTTTCGATACCACGTGTGCACGGCACGTAGCAATATAGCGGCCGGTAGGATTAGTAACGTTAAACTGCCGTGTTCGCGCGGAGATATAGCGATAAAGACGAGACGAATTGTCCGACGGATAAACGTGTCCATCTTGAATCGTTTCTCGACATCGTTTATCGTTGCCATGTCGAAGTGGGGATTAATAATACGATGCTTTAAAAGTACTGTTAATTTGACAGAAAGAGTGTAATGGAAAAAGAAAATTTGTGAACTAGAGGAACTATCAAGAGATAATAGAGATACATGAAAGATAGAGAGATCAGAATACGAATAACTTGAAAAAAATAGCACGGAAAAGAGGTTTCCAGAAGGTTATTTTATTAAAAAGTAATTTTATTAAAAATGTGTAACACGTACCTACGTATTTTTTAACAAAATGAAGAAGTTACAGATCTTTCTATACTAGATCTTTCTATTAGAAAGTATAACAGAAAGTTTAACGATTTAGACACTAAGTATAAGCATATTCAGGTTAAATTAAATTGACAATGTGCTGAAAACCTTAAATAAATTTATTGCGAAAAGTATTACCTCGGCCGGGACTTGAACCCGGATCTCTTGTATTCCGTACGAGAGCGTCCTAACCCATTAGACCACCGAGGCAATAACTACAAAAATATCATATATATGCACTGGGAATTATTTAGGCAAAAAAGATCTAGCTTTTGACCGTCATAGGCCTGAATATGCTTATAGTTAGTGTTTGATTCTTGTCGGTCCGAATAAAATCTTATTTTGACGATTTAGAATTAGAATTCTTATAACAAGAATTAAGACAAACTGCTGCCATATATACAATCAAATTAACGTATACAATTAAGGCCCAATTTTTCATTTTTTTATTAACTTGTGATTAGGCTTAACCTGATGTCCAAGATGGACTTCATCTATGATAATGTCATAGGTAAAGTCAATCGAGTGAAACATCAGGTTAAGCTTAATCACAAGTTAATCACAAGATAATGAATAATTAGGCCTAATATATTGGTATATGTATATATATCATTGGTTGTTCTATAATCGATCAAAAATTGTTACTTCATTCTATTAACGCTCTCTTATTATAGAAATTCTACATATTTAGAATCTAAATTAAAAATTATAATATAAATTATATTTCAATAAGAAGTAAACACACAATTTTTAAACAATAATTCAGATAAATGAGAAAAATTTTCATTTAAACTATAAAATTGTATCGTTAAATAGGTATGTGAATATTGACCCTATATTGAACTGTTTTATATGTATATAATATTCATGTTTATACGTAGAATATAAAGGAGGATGTTAAAAAAAAAGACTGTTTTTCGACCAAAATGAAAAAGTTTTGAGATGTACAGATTGTATATCATATTAATGAGTTACTATAAGCGGAATCGAATGGTATGTCGCTTATCTCGGAAACACATTGGGAATATGGAAGAAATCGTTAAATATATAATATATCAATAACAATAGATCTAAAAGTCATTAGGAAAGATATCAAAATATTTCTGGATTTAAACAACGAAAACTGTGTGAATACTCAAACAATACATATAACTTGATAAATATATTCGTTATCCAAAACTGGAATTCAAAACCAAGCGATTATTTTATACTCTTCCTCCAAAATCTCCTCTAAGTTACACGTGTTGTAACGATACAGTCTTATTAAGTCCTGAGATGTCTTGATGTCTTACTTAATAACTTTTCAATAAATATGTGATAGCATTAGATTTATTAACTTCTATCAAAATTTCTTTTATGCTTCCGATGTTTCTCCAAGATAAGCAATACACCATTTGACTCCGCTTAAATAGCTCTTTGTTATGATACCACATATATATACTTATAATTTGTATACTTAGAACTTCTTCAACATCCTCTTTTGTAATTCCAGTTTTTTTTTTGCAGAGATTATACACCTGATACATTCTTAAATATCACTTGATCAGTCAACATAATTAGTTGTAATCAAGATTGATTGTGATCAATAAAAATATTTGTAAAAAGATATATTACCTTTTAATATCATCTTTTAAATAAAAATTCTCGTCTGTCACGTGAATAATCTATATTACATTCACCAGAAAACGACGAGAAAAGTTTAATACGAACTGTTCGACCATACCATGATTCTTCGAAAGGTGCAAGGTTGTATCTCGGGGTATGTCCGGCACCGGAGCGCTCGATCCCGTTAAAAGTTCTCTCTCAAACGACCCTGACGTAGAGAGATCGTGCCAATTATCAATTTCCAAATCCCGTTTGATTAAAGCCATTCGACTACGAAAGAGCCCCCGCTTTATCGAGGCATCTCGCGGCCCTTTAACGAGTAACCGATGTCAAACGCAGCCGGAGAAGAGACCGACAAACGCACACGTAAACACTCACACACATACAGGCAGAGCCCACGCGCGACGTATATTCACGTGGAGAGAAGGAAAGAAGGAAGGGAAGCTCGGGCTCGGGGTCACTCTCTCGCCGGGGAATACAACGAATTCGAGATATATCCAGGCAGAACCAACTATTAATTTGGTTCCCAGGCGTCGGCCAGAGGTAGGGGCAAAAGTACGAGCGAAGAGCCACGAAGGGCGGGCACGTGGAAGGCGGAAGGAAAGGAGAGAGAGGGGGGACTTCAACCAGGACCAGAAAGCCTCCGGGGCAACAGATTACTGTCTACGGCCTACACCCTTCGCCTCCACCCCGTTCCCGTCCTTTTCCACCACTCCGGCGGTGGTCCTTTCCTCCTCTGCATACCCATCTCCCGGTCGACCGTGGCTGGCCCATGAAGTTAATAATCATCAAAAGTCACAGTGTTTGTCGAGGGCGGCCGCCCTTTGTGCGCCCACGCGTGCTCCTGACGCTAATACGACTCCACCCGGGCTTTATTACGAGTTATTAGAGTTATTACATCGGCGACGGATTTTCGCGTGTAGCGCACTTACGGTCGCGAGCGTGTTTCTTTTATATCTTGCTCGCTTTTTTTTTCACCACCGACATTTTTTTCCTCTCTCCGTTGTTATCTCGAGTTCGTTTTTTCCCGCTATTACCTATCAGAAGAAGCGACGTGCAACGGTGAAAATTAAAGACGTTTGCCATAAATATCTTAGAATATAATGGTAATTTTGCAAAACAGCGTATAGGGGCACGCTAAACATTTGAGAAAACTATATTAATTGTATTAACGAGAAATTAACTCAAAAGAAGTATTACAATTTTAAAGATGTATCAGAGATGTATACAGATTAAAAAATAACTGGAATTGGAAATTTCCGTATAAAAATAAATATTATATATATTTGAAATAGTTTAAAATAAGATCAATATTTTTATTTATAATATTGTATATTTAACAATATAATTTTATAGTTTAAATGAAACTTTTCTCATTTTATCTTAATTATTTCTTTTTAACATACCTATATATATATATATATATATATATATATATATTTACTTCTTATTAAAATAATTTTCAATCCAGATTCTAAATCACACAGTCTCAAATTTTTATTACTTTTAAATATAATGTGGAAAAATCTGTAATTTTTATATAATTTTTTACATTTTGTCAAAAATACTTGTACATTCTTAAGAGAGTGATAAAAATATTGCAATTGAGCTTTGTGTACACAATGCCAGAAATTGTATTAAGATTTCGGAAGGAGAAAAAATTGACCAACACACACACACACACTGCCTTAGTTAATTAGCCGAATTGTTCAAATGTGATTTGTTAATTTTTTCTCTGTCGGAGATCTTGGAGATCTAAAATTGTAGGCACAGGGTTTTAGAGTTATTATGAAACGTCTTTAGAACTTATTTAGATTATTGTGAAATATATCTTTGTTCCGTTCATTGATACTATACAATATTCACAAAATTGACGGGAATTATAAATATTATACTTGTGTTACAATTAGTATAACGTAAGCATGTAATTTTACTTTATTTAGTTATTTGTTGCAATCCAATATACAAACGGTATTTTATGTTAATTTCATTTAACTGAAAATAATCCACAGAGAGAGAGAGAGAGAGAGAGAGAGAGAGAGAGAGAGAGAGAGAGTATGAGGAAGAGAGGAAGGAATGGGGCTTGCTGAAAGTGGCGCATTGACCAGACTCTGATGAGTGTCTCTATAAACGAGCAGTCTTAATTGCGGTACAGTCGCCAGGATTGTATGCGGTAGAACACACAGCGATGCGAAACGCGAAACGATGGCGTTGCTACTGTGAATGCACGACGCAGCGTAATTTCAAATGTACAGACGTGACTTAATGATGTTAAATGCTCGCGCGCGTCGCGATCCAGTTCCCGGGTCTAATTCTCTCTCGAGTCTAATTCCTTCGACTTCCCTATTAACGCTAACCAAAGTTAACTAAACGTTTCTTTTCTTACTATCGTTACCTGCTATCGTTCACGATATTATGGCGTAATCTCAACAATATAAAGCCTTAGACACAGGTACAAAGTACTCTGAATTTATTGCATTTTCTTAAAAAAAAAAAAAAAAACGAAAATAAAATTTAAAAAAGAACTAAGAGAATATTAAAATTATTATATAAATAAATATATTATTTTTCTGTAAAAAAAAATCATTTACTGAAAGAAATCTTATTTGGTATTAATGAACAACGTTTATTGGCATGAAATTCATTGATGCAATAAACTTTTAATAGACGTTATGAACATTGAATATTTTTCGTTAGCTAATAATTGAATTTATTAATATAACAAATTACTGTTTATTAATATGCTGTAGTTGAATGTATCATAACTTAATGTAACATTTAGTTAAATCATTTTATAATATTTAATAATAAAAAAAATTGTTCCTTCAATGAAACGTGTTGATAAATTCAATAAATTCATTCATTAGATGTGTATTATAAAATTTGATAATAGTATAATATAAAATACATTCATCATAACGCATATTGTTAGTAAAGAAAATGTTTTAAGGGGAAGGTTTTAAGGGAAACGTCAGGGTAATATTTAATTGTTTCAACGTACATATTCATTGTTATACAATGAATTCTAATAATAGTTTTATAACTCAAATTAAATAAATAAAATAACGGGCAATTGAGAGAAATAATACGCGGTAATTCGTGCGTTCTATTAAAACAACATGTATTCAAATATTCTTACATATGAATCTTACAAAATCGCTGGTACGTTTCGGGTTCGTTCGAGTCATCCTCAGCAGTAATACATAAATTAATGAATCCTCAAGCAATTGGAAGTAATCAGCAATAGAATGCAGTACAGACAGTCTCACAGATTACAGTCTGGAGAATGTAACCTTCAGTTAGTTGTTTAATTAAATATGTGTCACTGCACTCCATGACTGCATACTGATTCCAATATAATATTAAATCGTCTACATAACAAGAGTCGATGTAATTGTCATTCTAAAGTATTATCTAGGAGAGTGACAATTACATCGATTCTTGTTATATAGACGATTTAATATTATGTTGAAATCTGTACGCAGTCACGGAGTGCAGTGGCACACATTAGTTAAACAACTAACTGAATGTTACATTCTCCAGATATTGTAATCCGTGAGACTCTCTGTACTGCGTTCTATTGCTGATTACTTAACTGCTTGAAGATTTCCAATGGGACAACGTAAAAATTCTGGATGAGAAGAGCCTTGTTATAGAAAACGCTTAATTTCTGAGATGCTGAATATTAAAAAGCAGAAAAATAGTCTAAATTTATAAACTAACACTGAAGGTCTCCACAAGGCATATATACCTATTGTAAATAAAGTTTGACTTTTCGATACTGACAGTCCGTCTCCTCTCAGTCCGTGTTGATCCGTATCAGCAAATGTACATTATAATTGACACACAATGTTCTGCTTATATATATGCGATCTATTGGATCGATATATATGGCTCGATTTTATTGTGCAACTTGATGCTGTACTGATTCTTTTTGTTATTTGGACTTTGATTGTTTTATATACTTATGTCAACGTACTTGTTCAACTATTCTACACATACTTTGGTGAGTTTTTTTTTGTTATTAGAATTTCGGTATGTTACTTTACTTAATGAGTTTTAGTATTTCGTAAGGAAAACTTTTTTTTCTTTTTTATTTACTGATTAGATCTTTTGCCAAGAGACATTCGAACACATTCGACTGTCCAATCGTGTGCGAACAATGTCGAGTTCTGCATGAAGACTAACTTAGGCTGGTTTTATAAGGAATATGCGTGTTTTTCAAAAATTTATTTGTACACCGATCTTTGCGATAAGTTAATATCTGAAGAGGGCTTAATCTGGTAGCCGAAATGTGTAAATTTTTTAGTTTATATACCTTTATATCGATGGTACCTGAAGTTTCATGTTTCTAACTAATTATATGTTTTATATTTGAAATTAGACGTTTTATTTGAATTTATTTGAACTTATTTTTATTTTTATTTGATTGTTGACTCTTACTTTGACCTTTATTATTGTTAATTTATTTTCATAAGAAGAGTCCTTCTATCTATCAAATGCTTGAAGATTCATTAATTTATGTATTACTGCTGAGGATGGCTCGAACGGAACTGAAACGTACCGTCGTTTTTTGTCAAATTCATATGTAAGAATATTTGAATACAAGTTGTTCTAATATAACGCACGAATTACCGCGTATTATTGCTCTCAATTGCCCATTACTTTATTTATTTAATTTAATTAATTCTCGAGAACTCGATTTTATTCTTTATTTTTAACTCATATTCAGTTTTTCGTAAAACTGTCATTGTGAGAATAAAATTGTTTATTGAATCAATTATAATGAATTTTTTATTGATACAATGAACATTTTTATTGTATTTACGTACATTTTTGGTTCAGTGTTTCTTAATTTCTTTTTTGTTAGAATGTTTACGTTAATTTGTGAAAGTGTTTTAGATTTTTAGCCAAGACTGTATATAACACAAGAAAAAAATAGGATATAAATTGGAAACATATATAGTGACGTATTTGGTCCAATGAAGTTAAAAAGATGCTATTTGTGTGCTACCATATCCAGGATATGAGGGAAAAAAGACCTGGAAAGTCATCGTTCCAATCGGTGACTCCACAGAGCTTTCCTCCAAACTCTACGCACAAGTGACAAAAGTTTACGCGTATACACAGAAAGAGAGAGAGAGAGAGAGAGAGAGAGAGAGGGAGAGAGAGAGAACGCGTTTGAAAGCTTCGTTTTGGGCGCAAACATATTGTCTGGTAAATAGCTTCCTGCACAAAGGATGCATTCACTGAGAGCCGATCTCGTCGTCGCGAGAGCGTGTATAGCGAGAAAATACAACGACCGGGCCAGACAATGTGGGCACGGTGTCAAAATACGCGGACCATACGGCTAATTTGTCGAATTTCTGCGCGGTTTCTCATTCACGCTACCCTCCCGATCGCACGCGCTGCTCAAAAGCGCTGTTCGTATATCGCCCATCATGACATTTTTTATGAATTACAAAATGTCGGACGCGCTGTAGTTTGTATTTTAAAATGATTGCAACTTTGTTGCAAATTTAAAGGAAGTATTATATTTAAAGGCTTATTCGAAGATTTTGTCGTTGTTCATTAAAATAATGTGAATCCTTACCTTCTCGTTCATAGAAACGTAATTCAAATTAGGAATTAAAATACCTTATTAAAAGATTTTGTCGTCCATTAAAACAAAAGTACCTCTCTCTCTATCCTTGGTTTCTTATTTAAAGAAATACAACACTGCTTAGGAATTAAAACACCTAAACAGGAATGTCATAATAAAATAATTGAAATTGACAGGAATGTCATAATAAAATAATTGAAATTTTGTAATGACATTTTTGATACTTTATTTTAACAATATTAACTACGATATATATATGTACACGTATTACAATTGCTATAAAATTTTTCAAGTACGTAATGTCAAATGATTATCCGTTTAACATTTTAATAATTATTAATTAAATGGTTATGTGGCATTTATGCATGTTTGAATTTTAAGAGCATAGGGTAACTTGATATTATATTATTTCATGCATTTCTTAATGCAATTATTTGTCAAATACAAAATAATATTCGGAACGTAAAAGAGAATATTCCACATCTACATTGAAATTTGTGTGACTTAGCAATCAAAGCTTTCGTAGTTCTCGTGATCTAAGGATCATCCAACGAAATCGTTGTGCGACGCGAGGTTCCACTCGAGAACAACAAACGAACGATCCGTGGCGGATCTGTGAACGGCATTACGACGAGCCGTTTAGTCGCATTGTAAAAGTGAAATCACCTCGTGTTTGGGATGTTATTTGTAACACATTAGTATTGTATCGCAGTACGACGGGGTTAGGTCGGGGCGTTGGAGTGTTTAAGGGTGATTACACGCAACGACAGGGGTGGCTTTATTGGAGGATGCGGCCAGCGGTGCTCACTTATACCATACTAGAAAATGTATAAAGAATAGATATACTCGGTGTTGTAAAATCGCCTGAAAAGAAAGATATGATCTTTCAATCATCGAATAAAGTTCAGTGATACATCAATTTGTGTTTAATTGTGTTCAATATACTTACAAATAAATAATTTCATAAATACATATATATGTAATACGATGTTACTAAATAAAAACAAAATTGTCTCTAAAAACATTTCTTTGCTAAAATCAAGTTCAAAATAGTTTAATTTTTTATTTACAATTATTTCTTCGACAACACTGATTAGATCTTTTTTTATTCTCGCACGCGTATATATTACGTATTATATTTTGTTCCGTTCTTGCAACTTATTTTATCATAAATTATATTGTAAATTAAATTTTGTGTCAAATGTCTTTCTTTTCTCAATTTCATACTTTAAGTAATGATTAACAGCCACTTTCTTGTAGATAATCATGTTAAGGGCTGTCTACATAAGTCGCATACGCAGAACGCAGTTCGCAGACGCATTTGCAACAGCCAATGAAAAGCTGTTATTAGTACCATTGACGCTTCTGATTGGCTGTCGCAATTGCGTCTGCAAACTGCGTTCTGCGTTTGCGACTTATGTAGACGGCCCTTTATAATACTCATACGCCTAAATATAATACAATAACTTGCGTGTAAAAAAAAGTATCGAAATGAAGAATTTGCAAATTTGTTTTACACATTTGTGTAAACTAACATAATGTTGATGTAGAACCATCAATTAACGATAATTTGACTACAGTGTAGATAAATCTGCGCTTATAAGCGGAACTTAGAAGAAGAGAAAAATGAGAACGACTGCATAGGATTGAATTTAGCCGACAGTTTGACAGGGCTGAAGCAGAGAAGGGGGAATAGCAAAGCGAAAGAGAGAAAGAGTGAGAGAGAGAGAAAAAAGAGAGAAAGAACGAGAGAGGACCAAAGAGGGGGATGGGGGGCATAAAAAGCGCGGTGAATAATAGACTCCAACCCTCTCCAAACATCTCCCTTCTCTATGCATACCGCGGTACCCTGGACCGGAATCTAGGCTTATATTCGAAACGTGTCCCCTGGTCTCTCTCTCTCTCTCTCTCTCTCTCTCTCTCTCGCGCGCGCGCGCGCGTACGCTCTTTTCACCCTCTGCCCTTCTCCCTTTCTCCTCTCTCCCTTCTATCCACGATTGTCGTAGTGTACCAATGATAGGGCTTTGATAGACTTGTAATACACCCGGAAGAAAAATAACCTCGTCTGTCTTTTTCCTTGTCTCCGGATTAGTGGTAACGTTGTGTTGGCCTTTTTTAGCTAGAGCTATTAACATCAATGATTACGGCCGTTGAACGCACCGTCCACCGTACTGCATAATAGTCGAATCACTATCAACGTGTTATCCTTAAGAACCAGAAATAATCCTTTGAATATAGAAATGGAAAACGATCAGAATAATCAGAAATGATTAGCTATGGAACCGTTATATGAAACATTAACTAATTAGAATTTAATTAATTGACCCTTTATTTCTTTATAATACAGGCATAAAAGAAAATAAAGAAATAGTTAAATTCTCATTTAATTTTATTATTGTAAATATACATATACATATATGTATTGTACATATAAAAATAGTTGTATGTAAAACAAATTTCTTAAATTCTCAGCTAGAAGTCATTTTTTGCATCGTTTTATCTCTAATAATTGGCGATGTCAATTTTATTTATAAATAATATTTTCTGTAAAAGATAAATTAATATATAAATTAACACTAATTTCACGCATCGTCTCATCTCATAACGAACTTCATATATTAAAAAAAAATTACCGCTGAATCGCAAGTAATTTTTATGTAAAAACGATATTAAAAATGTACAAACGATCAAACATTGTACGGCAACAAATACTCAATATTTCTGATTATTATCAGAATATATTATCGATAAGTGCAATAACGACACATGATGTCTCTCCCCTCCTCTCCTCTCCCCCCTCCCCCACTCCCTATTGTGCAAATTATTCAAAGATGGTAAAATCTATTTCGATAATTTTTCTTTATCGCAGAGGATGATATGCAATTTGATAATTCGGTTTTTTTAATCAAATAAAAGGGAGGTAGTGATAGTTCTTCTTCTTTTTTAATAAAGAAAATTTTAACTTTCTGATTTAAGGAGGTTGTAAGGACATAAAACACATATATTAATATTTTCGCTTTAAACAAACTACATACATGTGAAAGTTGTGTTCATAACATTCTGGTTTTATTGAGCAACACATTTTTATAGGTTATTTATTTTATTTGTTAGTTTTATTGTTATAAACAAAAATTGTTAAAATAATAAGAAAAATCTAAATGTTTTTATATAAATATATTAAGTACTAAACATGACTTATGCAAAGTTTCATTGAGATTCACCATTAATTTATAACAAATAACAAATTTTATTTATTTACTGAACAATAAATTAATGTCTGCATCTCAAGATAACTTTACAAAAATATTGTTGAATTCCTGGAGTATTTATATTAAAAAATTGAGATTTTTATCATTATTTTATATTACATTTTCATATATTTATATTAGAGTACAAATTTAAAAAATATTACTACTTATTTAAATAACTTTTGATCCAGATGGTCAATTGTTTCTATTTTTTTTGTATTATTATTAAATGAAATTTAGAATAGTCTGTAATTTTTTCAAGTAGTTCTTAACATAATGCATTTGCCTTACAACCTCCTTAATTCAATATTTAATACAAGTTTAATACGAAAACTGAAAAGTATATTATATATACGTGACTTTTTCACTGAAAAAGTTAGCAGCTGCTCCCTTACAAAAGAAAAGGATTTTGCTGATACACTGAAGTACTGTCAATTCAATTAAGTTTGTCGCGTGACACGCTATGCTGTGAGAAAATAAATAATTCATGCATGTTTAACACCGCCCCACAGTGCACTCATAAAACGCTCGTGGACTATCAGCATCCTATAGAAAAGACGTCGATATCAACGTTAACGTCATCTCAATTTTGCACAGAGCACTAATAGGAAGACACGTTAATCTCTTCTATCATAAAGGCTTTAATATCCACCTCATACGACTTGGTCCATCTTCGACTTTCATAGAGCCGCAATCTTGTGCGAACGAAAAATACAGGATAATGCTGTTAGAAAAAGAAAAAATCTTCAATGTTTGTGCTTCATCCAATGTTTTGTGAATGTTGACATTATTTCATAGATATCTATTGTACTATTTTTTAGGTTTATGGACACTTCACTTTCTATCATTTCATCGTTCGACATTTCATCGTCGACACTTGTTCGTAAGATATTTTACCGTCTAATACATTTCTTCGCCCACGACACTTTATCGTCTAGTATTTATCCTTTAAGACATTCTTTTTGTTTACATTCTTTTGCGTGTCATACGGACACTTGTTCGTCCACGACACTTCTTCGTCCATGTCGCTATTTGTGACGTTATAGATATAAATTTCCGATTTAGTTTTTGTTAACACTCTTCTAATATACAATGCTAAACGATTAACGTTGCATTTAAAACCTTCTTCCTGTTGTAAAATTAAAATGCCATTTGATTTTGTGAAAAGTACAAAGAATAAAAATCTTTTATCGATCGATACTGCATTTCACAAATACATGACCATAATAGACAAGAACATTTTTATTCTTCGTACTTTTCACAAAATCAAGTGGCATTTTATTTTTACAAAAAAAAGAAAAGGAAGATTTTAAATGAAACATTAACCCCGTTTAGCATTGTATGCTAGAATAATGTTAGTAAAAACTGAATAGGAATTTCTATATTTATAACGTTGCACATAGCGACGTGGACGAAGAAGTGTCACGGACGAACAAGTGTCCCATACGACACGCAAAAAAATGTAAACAAAAAAAATGTTTGGAGGATAAATTAGACAGTAAAGAGTCGAATCGTGGGCGAAGAAATAAATGTCGACGATGAAATGTCGATCAATGAAATGGTAGAAGTGTCCATAACTATTTTTTATTGTACGCTAATTAATATTAAGTAATATAATTTATTAATCTTTATTGTATAAAGATCTTCGACTACTCGATTGAGCCCTCTTCAGAATTTTTATTGTAAGATGTTTCACTGTATTTCGAAGAAGGCCCACAGAGAGAAAAATATTTGTTATTTGTGATTATAATTGCATGGTTAAGAAATTATGGTTAGGAAGTCCATTTTTATGGTTATTACTGTTATAATATTGTAATAATAAAACCTTATATGTATAGTTCTCTCAAATCTGAAAAATTGTACTATAAAATATAATTATGATAATCTGAACTATTAATATAATGAAATGTTAATATACGAATGACAAATAAAAATAATCAGTTTTATGTAATAAATGCAATCGTCATTAGGTATAGTGAGTATAATTATTTTCTTACCATTCTCTAACTATTTACATGGTAAAATAATAACTAAGAGATATGGAAGGATAAATTAATTTGTATGATAAGGAAAAACATAGTTAATGCATAGTTGTAATGATCATTTCAATATTGAAGCAGCTATAATATACATGATTAAAACAACAACCATAAATTTATAGTTGATCCAAAAAATGATTATAAATTATAGTTACATTATAGTACTTGCAACCATTTTTTTCAGTACTCAATCAAATAGTTGGAACATGTCAAGAAATAGTTTATATAACTTATTGAGAGGTTGGACATCATTTATGATTTTTTTATATTAATTGTCAACATTTGAACAATATAATTTATTTCACGCGACAAGTTCTGCGGTTGACTTTTAAATACCTTGTATTCTCTCATTAATTCTAATATTTATAATATGTATTAGTTTCTTTAACTTTTATCTATAATAGTAAACCGCTCAACTTGTGTGTGCCCTACACTGTTGAAGAGAAAAAAAACGGTTGCAATTATTATAATTTAATTATAATTTTCACTGACAACTGTATATTTTGTGATATAACTTTAGTTATAATTATATAAATATAATTATTATTATTAATATTATAACAGTAATAATTATAAAAATGGAGATTCTAACTATGATTATTTTATCATGCCGTTATATACAGTCACAAACGCTAAACATATTTCTCTTATTGTCAGTGTAATGTGATTTTTCCTTAAATTATAGCATAATAACCATAATTATGTAATTACACACATGTAATTATATCATAAATATTAATATATAATTATAGTCATAAATATCAAAAATTTTTTTTCAGTGCAAAAATGTGATCATGGCATGATAATTATAAATCTTTGTTGCGAATTTATTAAAATATTGACTAGAGACGGGAAAGTTTCTAAAAGACGTGTTTTCAACAAAAATTGCATCGCTAGAAATTAACGCTACCGCGACGTATCGCGATGCAATGTCTTTGCGCGCATCCGCACAACTTTCTGTCAGAGACCTCACAAGCCGCCATCACGGGGGAACAATGTCCGAAATCTGTTAATACTCTGGTCGGCAACAATGAACTCGACGTGGCGTGAACACCTCGAATACCTTTTTGCCGGCGCTAATCCGAATTCGACGAGAGCCGCCGTCGAGTATAAAGCGACCAACGTCCCGGAACGATGCGTTTCATCAGAGAGACGGAGAGAGAGAGAGAGAGAGAGAGAGAGAGAGAGAGGAGAGAGAAAGAAAAAGGGAGAGGGAGATAGACAATCGTATGTGTGCACATACATGTGCGGGGTAAGAGAAAAAAAGCTCGTGCGACAGATAGAGTCGGGAGTGATTTTCGGCGCGATATGCTTCTTGCTCGTTGAGTGCTCGTCACCGTATGTTACCAAAGAGAACGAGAGCTGTTGTTGCGTCCAGTCACCGGAAACACATTATCCATACATTCATATCTTTTTCGCATGTTTTATATTGTATTCCGTATACGCACTCAGGTAGACTACTGTTAAATTCATAATGTCAAATTATATACCCAATTTGAATTATTTTTAGTAATTTTTATAGGCAACCACTGTTCTTATTTAACATCCCGGCAAATACAGAATATAACTTCAATATTGCAACCGAGGGGATAACCACTTAATGTAATCGTGGGACAGAGTCCTCGAAATCATTATAAAATTCATATAAAATCTCTGTGTATAATCCGATAATTACATATGCAACCACGAGAAATCATTGTATAATATTAAATAAAATCGTATATTTTACCAAAT
>NW_017298310.1:904362-932216 GCF_001594075.2 Trachymyrmex cornetzi
TTTTTTTTGTATTATTATTAAATGAAATTTAGAATAGTCTGTAATTTTTTCAAATAGTTCTTAATATATTGCATTTGCCTTACAACCTCCTTAAGGAATATCCCATACAACACACTCTCCAAGAGACATCCTAAAGACGTCCTAAGAATTCTATGGTTCCCAAAAATGTCCCCCAGGATGTTATATCTCGGCTAAAGTGTGCTGTATTATGGTATTGACTCAAACTATATCCAAACAAACTTACATAACTGCACAAACATATGGATAAAGAAAATTATCCAATCACATTTCTGTTATAAAGACGCATATAAAATTGGATAATTTTCTTTATGCATACATTTATGCGACTGTGTAAGTTGTGTGGATATAATCTAAAAATCGCACAGACTTTTGCATAACGCATAGTGTAAGAGAGAATCAACCAATCAAAATCCTTTCTTTCCTTCCATTTTATGGAAAAGAGAAACTTTTGTTGATTCTCTTATGCACTACGCGTTATCCGTTATACAAAAGTCTGTGCTGCGGCCTTTAGTTTATCATTTAGTATTTACTAAGTGCATACATTAATGTTTGACATTATTTACTCTCAAACTATGCAATTCAACTACAGAATTAGATTAATTTACATTGCGACATATATATATAATAAAAATTAAAAATAATAAAATGTTATTTGATTCAAAGATTGGGTTACTCCTTTGATACTCAGGGGTTAATGTGGAACTGCGATATCTCTAACAGTATGGTAGTAAATAAGGCACGCGTACGTTTACAAAAGAAATTGCAAAATGATTTATCAAATTATAAATTGAAGATATACTAGAACAATGGATATTAACCTCTTGTCAACTACCACACAATGTAGCCGAATTTCATTCTTTTCGTTTTCTTATTCATCATCTGCAATTTGTAAATAAACTTTTTGAATATGTGCTAAAATATGGGACCATTTGCAGCATTGTGTAAATAAATATATTTTTCCCATCATTTTAACTTTAGAGTTAATTTTCTTCAGTTTTACAAAATATGAGTTAGCTCACTGTTGCAAGGTTTTCTATTGTCTTGGAATAAGATGCTTTGATCTGACAAATGGTAAGATATCTTATCTTTCTCTTCATTCCATTCAAAAGATTTTTGCATAGCATTATAACATTTATGATGTATCATTTAATAATTATTTTAAAATAGATTGAGCTATGTTCAGTCATCCGCACTCTTTACCGATTACGTCGGAATCAACGATTCTATATGCAAAAGAGTTGGGACTGTTATTCCGTTATGTTACTTGCTCATTAACACGATAATGATAATTAGTCCTCTTATCCGCGCGTCAACCTTCCAGCGAAATCTTGCAAATTATGTAACTCCGACATCACAAAGTTTCTCGGGCGAGAGTGTGCTACGTAAAATCTCACAGAGACCAACACGCCACGGTGGAAGCAGGGCACAGCACAGTGGGGTAAGAGAAGGGACACGAAAAAGTGTCGCCGCTTCTCAGCGACAACGGAACGACGTTCAATTTTAATCTCGGAATTACTTCCATTTTATTTCAATTTTCTTGCATTTAAACCGTCTAAGCGAGTTTACCTTCGCAATATCATTGCCGAGGATCGTCGCCGGCTGGTCGGTTCGGGTAGGAAGAAGACCGAGTGAAATAGAAGGGCGAGAGAGGGATAAGAAGAAGAACGTCGGCGGAGACGAGTGGAAAAGGTGGAAGTACCTGCTCTAATAAATTTACGACCTAAAAAGATTAAGCCGCGTTAGCCCTGTTCTTTATATTTCCGCGAGAGGAGCGAGAACGAGAGAGCGCCGCACTCTCTCGCCGCTAAACGCGAGTCAGTCCTCGGTGAGACGGTGAGACGGACTGTTACGGTGAGGCGTAGGATGCAGAAAGAGAGAGAGAAAGAGAGAGAGAGAGAGAGAGAGAGAGAGAGAAAGTGGAAGGAAGAGGGGCAAGATGGAAAAGGATATATAAGAGATACGAAGGGAAATTCGCTTATTTTCCCATCATTTCGGCGTGGCATCTTGTCCGTAGCCTTTTCTCATCCACGGAGCCAGGAAAGAAAATTGCTTCTCGTTCTCGAGAGCGGAATATCGTCCTGATGAGCCCGGGAATGCTCCGATATCCACTCCTTCGCTTCCCTCTTTTCCCCTTTCCTCTTATCTTTCCACTCCTCTCCTTCCTCCTACATCGAGCTCCAAACCTCGAATGATGCCTCCGACGTTTAACTCCGTCTTCGTTTCACTTCGTTTCCGCGTTTCTCTCTCTCTCTCTCTCTCTCTCTCTCCCCCCCCTCCTTTCCTCCTCATATTCTCTCTCTTCTCCTGACAATTCACCGTCACTCGTTCCCCGATAGTAATATTCAATTTGTTTACATATAGTCACCTTGTTATTCGAACGCGACGCTTCACTCTGTTACCAATTATTTCGGAGGCGCCGAAGGAATTTTGCATCGCTTATTAATAAACAAATTTGCGAAAAACTAATCTCGAAAGCGTGCGCGACGAAACACTTTGTTAGTTTCGTATTATTACTATTAAAGTATCTTGAATAATAATGTACGTTTATTTTTGCGTATAAAATCGTAATCTGATGTGTTCTTGTTGAAATATATGAAAGAGAGAGAAAGAGAGAGAGAGAGGGGGGGGGGCTTGATTAAAATATTGCTCAAGATAAGATGCATTTACATTTCTCAATTTGTAATTTCTCACTCTGCACTCAGAGGAAGAGATATAATGGTGGCAACTATAAAAGTGTGTAACATCTATACAAGTTTTATATTTAAAACTAATGTTTATAATTAAATAAAATAATTTATTCAATTATGTACATCATAGTTTGTTCAACTATACGCATTATTTCAACTATATATACATTAATTGATTAATTTATATAACATTTATATATATAATTGTCATCTTTATCATCGCTACTACTATGTTTTTCCCGGAATGTGGAGTCATTGATAATTATGTGCATCAAAATATATGTACACTATAATATTGTAAAAGAAAAAATCGAGGTCACACAAATAACTCGCGTACGAACAATTATCCTCTAACCATTCGCTGTCAGCTACCGTATAAGAGAAGCTGGACTCGATTACTCAGCGTTATTTATCCCTTCTTAAGTGTTAGAAGCAAAAACCAAGATTCATCGATGGATCTCGATGAATTCTGGCCTGAATGGTTTACGTTCACTTCGCCGCCGCGTGTGAATTTGTTACGGACGGGGCACCCGGTGGGCCTTATACCCGGGCGCGTCTCGACCAGGACTGAATAATTCATAAGCCAAGATCCCGATACCATCAGCTCTTAACGCAATAGACTTAGCGAGCTGCCAACAGCAGCCATGTTACAATAAAGAAATCAACATGGCTGAGAGCCGTCACGGCGAACGTGGGGTGCCCCCCTCCGACGTTCCCTTCCCTTCTTGAGTCCACCTTGGAAGCGCACCGCGTCGCGTTACCTCGCGTCGCTCGCTCACTTTCGATTTCGCCCCACGGGCTCGTTACCCTCTTAATGCCAATGGAAGGGTGGACTCTCCCCCCTGCCGCTCACACTCTTCGATCTTTCGCCGACCGACCCTCTTCTTGGTCCCCTCCTTTTCTTAGCCAACGCCGCTTTCAGGGTTGGACCAAGGAGACCCGCCCAAAGAGACATTTCTGCAACCCTCCTTTTGGAGCAGAAATCGAGAAATATGTAGGGAGGAAGAGAGAGAAAGAGAGGGAGGGGGGGGGAGGCGGGATAAAGTTAGACGAAGAGAGAATACGGAAAAGGGAGAAAGTCTTAGCAGCCACTTTTCTCGCCCTTTGCATGATCGCACCCCGTCAAAGGAACTCCATTTTCTATCGAACCTTCTGAATCTCTCCTCTCTCGCTTTCCTTATCGCTTTTTTCACTTTTGCTCTGACTTACTGTTACTATTTTGCTCATTTTCGTCTGCTTTCCTGCAGTTAGATTTTTGCAGATAACTGGTCTCTGTCGGTAAAAGCAAGTGCAGCCCTTCTTAAGTCGAAATTTTTCTAATTCAATTATAGAAGTGTGCTAATGTCAACCTAAAAAATATAACGACAATCATGATTATATTTTCGATATTAGAATAATTATTAAATAATTTTAACGATTACAATATTACAAATGTACACATGCATCATTAAAAAGAAAATTTCTTTTTTTAATCAAGAAATTTAACGAACGAATGTTTTTTCTTTATTAATATATAAATAAATGTAGAACGACCAATCTAACTGTATTAAAATGTTTTAAAAAATATTTTATACACAGTTTAATAAAAACAACAAAGTAAAATTTAATAAGGGCGGTAAGAGTAAAAAATTCTGCGCGATAATTCGTACGCTAAAATTTACTCAAATTATATTTAATCCTTTTTATATCATTTAACAAGACATTCGGACGTTTCGGCTTAATTTAAGTCGTTGTCAGCTATATCCAAAATTCAAACTTATAGTCTGTTTTCTATTTCTAGACCGCACTACAGCTCTCTCTTTCTCGCTTTTGATAAATATCAAGATATACCTATCTCACTTTGAGTTCCAAAAGTATACACTAGTCCAGCAACTGAAAATAGATCTTTGATTAAGTATATACGCAATGTTTGCACAAAATCCAGTTCTAGTATGTAATAAATAGAGCCTATTCCAATTTTTATAGTTGAAAAATAAACCGTTATATAGTTCTTATACTAAATAAACTCCACTACTCTACCATGACTGCATAAAATAGTTTTCTAACAAATAAAATTAACAAAAGTGTATTATTAACAATCGTCAAATTAAAGCAATTATTGAACTGATTATGTTCAACCAAGTGCAAGACAGTAATAAGGTTGAGTTTAATAAAAATCATATTGTTTTAACAGATACTTTTATTAGTGATATTTGTAGTATAATGCACTAACAATAAAAAGATCAAAATTCTCCTCTTTTCTTTTTTTCTCTCTCACTGAAAATGACTATTTTAAACAATTTCAATACATTTTTTATTGTTCTATTTTTTGAAATTTCTCCTGTTATAAAATATATATATATATATATAATCAAATAAATATTTAAATAATACTTACGCAAATAAAATGTAAGTTATGTATGTAAAAAAAAAAAGAATGTCGTTTTATCTTGAAAAGCTACGATTATAGTAGTATAATATGAGAACATCATAGTACTTATTAATAATATAAGAGAAATCGAACATTCTGCAAAGTCAAGAGCGATACCTCGAAGTCTGCTGTTGAGATCGGGGTGGGAAGAATGGGGAAGAAAGGAGGGTGGCCTCTTCCTCAAGTATACGGTAGTGACACGTTACCATTATCGCGTCTCAGCGGCTAATGAGAGTTTGTGCCGCTATTGTTCCCTGATTTACGTCGAGCCAAACGCCTTAGGGAGCTTAATGAATTTGCGAAATTATGCAAAATATTAAATACAGCTAATACGTATCAGGTCACTTATCAGTTGAAAGCAAGAAAAACGATAGAATTGATCATGCTCCTAAAGTGAGCAATACATAAATTTGTATTGAAGCAAACGTATATTCAAGTATATTTCATTGTTTACATTTCTCTCCACGTTTTTCCGATTGAACAATGACAAATTGTCGTTATGCGTTATGTTCCAGGTCTGGTTCCAGAACAGGCGAGCCAAGTGGCGTAGACAGGAGAAAATGGAAGCTGCGAGACTGGGTTTGAGCGAATACCATCACGCTGCTAATATGAGGTTTGTCCGAATGCTTACGTTAATAGAGCAGATATCATATAAATCCTTGTAACACTAAATATATACCAACTACAGCGCGGAAATATTCCGTTTCAGGAACGTTGCCGGTCCAGCTCTAGGTCTGCCAGGGGATCCTTGGCTCGCGCCGCCAGGATTGCTCAGCGCACTTCCCGGTTTCCTTGCTGCACCTCATACGGGGTACCCCAGTTATCTGACGTCTCCCAGGCGATTACCATCACCGCCAAATGTCGGTGCTGTGCCCAACCCCGTTCCAGGTAACACTTATTTCTAATACATCCCGCTCTTTTGCCCCAAGCATAACGTAGATAATTTATAATAAATTTAAAACATTACAGTCACATTTGAGAATACGAAATTAGAATATAATAAAATTAAAAAATAAGAAATAGTATATTTATTGAGAAAATTAAACCCTCTCAGTATCTATGTGTACACGATAGTTCTTGCAACGCAAAGCACGCTTAATCCGGAGATAGTCATCTCATTTCTTTTTTCGTAAACAATCACCTGAAATGTTTTTACACCCTAATTGAAATTGTTATTATAAACAACATATTGTGCATTAATGATTGTTTTATTGGCATTTGAGGACATTATGGATTTTTCACAATTTTTTGAAAAAAGTGAGTAAAACTCAAATAAATGAAACAAGCACACTAAGGTTAGGTTGTTCCATCTTTCGGTAAACTTCAGCTCACTGTCTTACTCTCTTACTCTATTGTTATACTCTTACTCTTTTACTCTTTTGTTTATCCAGTAGGTAAATTACCACATAATTTATCCGAAGATGGAACAACCGTCTCTTAGCAACTTATTATAACAGTATTTCTAAAAAATGAATATTTTAATTAACATAACGCTTTTTTATTGTGATTTTTTAAGGAATTTGCATATTTAAAGGTAAAGAATAATTATTAAAGAACAAAGAAAATATGTGTAAAATGAAAGAAAATAGTATTCATTTTACAATAATTCACACTTTCTCGTCGCTGCACAGTGATTCCAATTCCTTTAAAAAAGGTGGCTTAACTTCGTTTTCAATTATTAAATTGCGATCATTATTTATCATAATTTCATACTATGTCGAAGGATTATAAAACTGACAACAAGAACATTTTTATTTTCTTCTATTTAAAACAAATATTGAAAGTAAACAATCTTCTAAATTACTTTCTTTGTAGCATTAGTTTTCAAAATTTAAGATATTTTATTATTTTTTAAAAATATATGAATGGTACGTAACATGCGTTTCTATCTTATCTTTTATCGTTTTTTTTTTTCATTTTTATATTTATTCCAACAATTGAGGTACAATATGTACAAGATAATCAACTAAGATAAGCATTAATATTAGGCTATATTTATGTATTTCTTTTAGTATAATTATAACAAATTATTAAAATATCTACAATAAAAGACTGATGATGCTCAATTGAGACCTTATTTTTAATATAATTGAAATGATAATTTTAAATTCCCTTAAAAAAAAAGCACATCTTACCCTCTCTTAGCTGATATCATAAAATATTTAATAGAGACATTTAATATGTTTATGATAAATAAATACGTGATATGGTATCTGTGTGCAGATGTCATCACTCTAATAAGTCCCGGAATCAATCTTACGGTCAAAACGTCAAATGTTTCTGATAATAGTGATGATAGCGAATAATTTGTAAAGTAAGTTAAAAACATTATCATGACATATACATTATGTGCCTTTTTTATTATCTCAAATTATAAGAAGCATTTTATACAAAATTTATTAAAAAATTATAAATAAAGTATAAATAATATATAAATAATTTTGACCAGGTTTAGAGGCTTTTGGAACCACTGTGCGCTGGGGTGTAAAAACATCCCAGGTGACTATTCCCGGGTTAACGAGTTAATCAGCATTACGATAGCGTTCACCATGATCATTCTCATCGAGCATACCAACGAGAAGTAGAAATCGCATTGTTCGCAGGCTCGCTAGCCAGCAGTATGGCGAGCATAAGTGCCGGCGGCCACGTGCAACCACCACCGCCGAGTCCGCCGGGACATGATCCGCGTACCTCGAGCATCCAAGCGCTCAGGATGCGGGCCAAGGAACACGTCGAGAGCATCACGAAAGGTTTGCAGATGGTCTGAAGGTTAACTGAAGATACGCCAATGGCGCGCACCGCTGCCAGCCGCATCGGCCTCGTGCTTGTGACGGCGTGACGAGTAAGCGAACAATCTTTCGCCCAAAGACATTCTAGATCAGGCGAAAGTCGCCTGAGCAGTGCGAGCGGTATATCGAACGACGAGAGCGAGTTCGTTCCGTGATAGAGGGGAAAAATCACCGACGGTGCTGGATGTGACAAAAGTACAAGAAGCTAGGCAAAAAAGGAAGCGATCGTCCGTTTGTGTGTATGCGTGCGTGTGTGCTAGGGAGTGAACTCGATTGAAAAAGGATCTTGTTCTTGTGTGGTACCAACAGTTACCAATGTGGATAATCTAATGTACGTTGGGGTGACGTGTTAAATCAAAGAGATTAATATTGCGACTGTCGACGATCGGTGGGTATATTTTCGACGATTATAGAGATACTATCTCAATATGATAATTGACAGATATCTATGATCAGTGAGTATGTGTTCATGATTGAGACACACAATGGGCTAGTTATTAATGTCAACCTGGGAAATTGAGTTTTTATCTGAAACAGCACGGAAAGCGTAAAATATGTCTAAGAGATCAAGACATTTCTTAGGCGTTTGTGTTATTTGTGATGTTTTGATGTAACAGTATCGACGGTAGAGTCATTAAATAGCCGGCCAATAAAGACTATGTTTTCAGTCTAGCGCAAAATTTTCGGGCGGATTGCACTCGTATAAAAAATTTGCTCGGTACTCGCTCCAAGTCGGCATTGTGCAATAGACAAAAGGAATTGTGTTGCGCAAACTTGTTACATAGCTGAAGTGAAGGCAAAGGTGATCAGTTTTGATCAACTCTTGCCATTATTATTCAAGATACGTTTACTACAAATATTTGTGTGTCGAGTCTCACGCTAAATTATTTTTCAAATTGTGAATAGCAAATGACAGATTTTGCCATAAAAGTTACGCGAATAGTTTTTAAAGAGCATAAATATTTGGCTCAAAGTCGATTATGTATTACTTATACATATATATGACTTTATATTGTCGAGAGATCTAGGTGTACATTATTTAATTTTATAAAGCAATATAACACCAGCCAACAAATGTGCTGGTGTCAACCGTCACGAGAGAGTGAATATACATATAATAAATTTTTCAAATTTATTTTTAAGTATTATTAACTTTTCATTAATTCGCTAATACGTGATTGAAATTACAATTAGAAAACTGCAGGACATCGATTTCGAGATGCAGTGTGCGGCGTGAACCTTCCGAATGGTAACATCACAAACACCGTGTTACTCGATGCCAATAATTGGTACATGGGGAACTAGCGATATCTTTCATAAAATACTTATATCATTTTACGGCCATCGAGTACGTGGACAAAGTCAACTATGATAAAACGTGAACTATTGATTTATGTGTGCGATATTTAAATTATCACTTACGTACACATGTAGACCATTTAGAGGAATAATAAATAATTATCGCTTTTTATTAATTATTGTCTTAGATCGTGTGCCCACAGAGATAATTTAGATATTCTACACATAAATATTCAAATCCGAAAACAGAATCTGAATTGATAAAATTGGGAAAGGAACATATATTCTTTTAATTTGATAATGATGTATTTTTTGTTAAAAATTGTTAACTTCAGATCTTATTCATTTATTCATTGCTTTATTTATTTATCTTCCTCGTCCAAACTACGCTTTGCAGTGCACTGACCATTTACGTCGCAATAAAAGAAGAAATAAAAGAGACAAATCGTTTCAGTTTTCGACAAGAAATATCGGTTTACTCGACAACTGTGCCTCATCGAATATCCTGCGTACAGCAGCAAATATACAGGATGCTCGGCAACAGGCAACATCCGTGCGAAGCGATGAGTGAAAAAGGACCTCGCTTGATACACCGATACCTTAAACGATCAATAAATCCGATCAAATCGAGTAACGCCTCACGAAGTGTGTCCGATTTGCGCTCGTCGGCCGAATATCTCCTTGCAACTCGAGGTAAGTTGCGTACAAATCTATATAGCAGAATACGCACGACCGAAGCGTTTGGTTAAACGTGAACCGGATGTCGGTCGGTCGCCCTTCGCGAAACCTCCTGGATCAACGGCGGCGCTCACGAACCTAGCAGCGGCAATCGTCAATCGTCGATCGGCGAAACTAGCAAAATATCTCTTGTAGAGTATAGGATAAAGGCGTACGGAGGCGAGAAAAGTGAATTTTGACATAAACAATATTCTACAGTATTAATACGTTAAGGCAAAGATTGTGCATATTATCTAGACGCCATCGTGGTATGTAAATTCCGGGAGAGAGAGAGAGAGAAAGAGCGCGGAGGAGGATTCGCCATTTCTAATCTCCATATTGTTAATGATTGACACGAAAATTTTTCGACTCACGATGTGCAAAATCGTAAAATGTAAGGTTTTATTCTGCCCAAATACAAAAATCTTAAAAGTGTAAGTTGAATTAACAATTTTACTACTTCACGTGACTATATATAGTGCATTCCGCGTATCTTTTATTTTATGACACAGATTTTTGACAGAAATAATAAGTTTTATGATATAAACAGAGATACTGAATGCGAAATTAAATGTTTAATTTGATACTTAAGATATTAGAAATGCAAATATGTTTTTAAATATTTTTTTTATATTTAGCAATAAAAAATTGACAATTAAAAGGATCTTCCTATATGGACAAGATACAATACATGGAAATTATAATATATGAAGGAAAGATAACGGACCTATTGCGATCGATTCTCTTTAATTGTCAATTTTTGTTTGCTGAAGATGGTTTAAATTGAAACCGAAACGTTCCGATTAGTTAATATTTACGACTTTCAGTTTATATGTCGTTCAGTTAATAAAATTAATATATGCACCTTTAATATATATGTCATCCAATTATTAAAGAGTTTTATCATGTGAAAAATTGCGCATTATCTTCCGCAGCAACATCCAACGATCCTCTTAATCATCATCAATTTTTTGTTGTTGAACATTTTGTTGTTCGTAAGTCCTATTGTTACGTTCATTATTATATTTTTTATACTCCTTGCACTAGTGGTAAAAATTTGATCAGTTTAGTCCGTCATCATTATACGCAATGGTAAACTTTATATTCTTATATCATGACAAGTCCTTTCCTTGTATAACTCAATATGTTGAACTCGATATAAAACTATTGGCGATTTTGACATACGTTGTACTCACTTACGATTTTGCAGATCGTGATTTTACAGACGTTTGCGCTCGGATCGTTTGCGAGCGATGATGATCAGCCTCCGCGGTCCGAGATATTCGTAGAAAACGAAGAAACGTAGTTAGAGCCACTTCCCGGACGTCTATTTGTATATATATCCGCTCGTGACAAAATAAAATTCGATGTACATATTTAATCATACCATATCGTTTGAAGACAGGACCTCCTTTATTGAAATAAAAATACAAACGATGATAATATATTAAAATGGAAAGGTAAATACTTTACTGTCTTCTCACCGTTAATATTCTCCTCTCCTTAAGTCCAAAATACGTTCCTCCATATAAATAAGTAAATTTGTTTGTTTAAAGCCAAGTAAAAATTAATGAACACTTTAAAGTCCGTGAAATATCAGAGAAGTAATTTTATAACAATGCATAACAATTTTATAAGCACTTAAAAAGAGAAACACTTGCCAATTTTCTAAATTGATATATTTTATGAAATTAGAACAAACATGTTTTTTAACAATTTAATTTAATAACATTTATCTTTTGTTAAAATTTTTAACAATTATTAGCTTTTAGATTTCAAAGGATCATTCATTAATTTGTTGATTTTATTTATTTATTACTACTTATCTCAATCAGAAAATTTACTGCAATAAATCTTATTAGTAGATTGCATTTTCTGTGCACTAGCAGCAAATCGATCTGAGATGTATACCTTGAAAATTTTAATTCCTATGGAGAAAGTAATACATATTTGCAAAGGAATTAACATATCAAAGAACGACTTTAATTAAGTCTTAATTCATTTCCAAAAAGAAGGAGAAAGAGGGAAAGAGAGTTACAACCGGTAGAAAGTTATCATTCGTCTTTCTTCGAGTTTAATTAAAATCGAAGATTTGTTAGAACACGAAGAATCCGTTAACGCTAAAGTAGTCGAGAATTGGCGATTGTTTAGAAGAATAATTTTCTTTGTTATCTATGAAATAAAGTATCTATAAATAAAGTATCTATAAAGTATCTATAAATTAATTGTTACTTTTTTATATAGCAAATAAACAGCCTTTTCAACATTTTTCTTAACTAATATTAATTAAAACTTATTTAAAAATTTTGACTGAAATAAATATAAAAGAACTAGAATAATTATAATATTCCATTACATTTTTTAAATCTAATAGGTTCTAGAATAATCGAAACACCGAATTAATCATTCATATAAAAGATTCCAGTAAAACAGATCCTCAAAAAAAGTATTTAAAAAATTTTTGGAACACTTTAGGTAACGTTAAAGATTACATTCAATATCTTTTAAATGTTTATTTTATATTTTTCCACTCTCTCGTCGATCAGGCCCATTGTAAGAACAATCAGATGGGCCTTTTATTTCGGTCTGTCCATAGATTCCCTGCCTGGGAATTTAACGTAGCGGCCGTTGCGATTTGATGCAAATGCGGCTCGGAAATTCCGTTTGCGCGAGCAAACGTGACAGCGAACGTGTGCAAGCCGATCATCTTTTTCGAGGGTGACGAAAAAGCAGTGGCGGGGTAGCGCCGGGGCGTGAAAGGATTCGGCGTTAACAGGCACCAACAACGGCAAGTCGATGGAACAATGGTGCTGAATGGTCCCCGGACGATTAGGTATTCCAATCGTTGCGTTAGGGGCTGCTGTGAAGTACGGCGGGGGTGAAGGAGAGAAAAGGCGGGTTCGCCGGCAGTGGGGTTGGCGGAAGGGGGCAGCCGAGAGACCGGCGCGGTAAGGGGGCGCCAGAACTCACCCAATAAAATGGTAATTTCTGTTTGCGGAAGTTAACCATGCGAGCGAGCCTGGAGATTCGAGTCCATGCGTACTCCCTAACTCCAAAGACTAATAATACTCGAGGCAGTACGCTACCGACAGTGATATAGTTGTACAGTTGGAAGAAGGCATGGAGTAAAATCGTACGAGACAGAGAGAGCGAGAGAAAGTTCTCTCATGTGAGCGAGGGAGTTTGTGGAGAGTGCGGGACGTGAGTGGAAAAGTCGTAGAAACTCGGAAAATAGGAATACAGTTTGAGAATTCATCCTGTTAAATTAAAGAAAACGATAGGAATACGAGATTTCTTTATAATCTCGGTAGCTTCGCGCGAAATATTATTAATATTTTATAAAACACTAAAAATACAAAGTCAAGGAATTTTACATATTTATTTATACGCAACTGAATACGCAGTTTGTATTAAATTTTACATATTTCAAGTATCCCAAACGATCCATCCAAATTTTTGTGTTAATTTACGAGACAAATATGTTAGGAAGTAATAAAAATAATATTAATAAAAATATTATTAGTATAAAGAAGTAAATAAAAAAATATAACGTAATTTGTAAGCAAATTGTAAAAACATACTTCTTCAGTTAAAATAATATTTATAATACGTTAGAGAGGTTAATGCGTTTCAGAAAAATTAACATGTATAATAATATGTTCAATTAACACATTTTATTCATTTACAATAACTTAGAATTTGCATTTTAAAATACGCTATTTTTATGTTAATCGTTTACTTAATCATAAATCGCATTTTTTTAACTTTAAGGAATGTTATATATTATTTTAATATAAAATATTCAAGCACATTATGTGAAATTAACTATAGGATATATTAAAAAATCAACACAAATATTTTAACGAGGACCGGTTTCAACACAAAATATTTTCTACTATATAAAATAAATACAATGTATTCATAATACAAAGAAAGCTAAAATTCGAAATTAGACATTCAAATATTATGTATTTTATATATAAAATTTAATTACATTCTAAATTAAACTTTTGTTTAATTTAGGATAAAATTCGTAATAATTTACACATTTAAAGTCCAGAAAGTTTCCTTCGCAAACCAACTGTAGGTGCATAGTGTATATTAGTCGCAGTATATTTTTATTTCTTTTTATAATATTTTCTAATAAAGAGTTTTTTTTATCGTCAAATTGAAACATTTGATTTGAGGATGTCAAAACTACAAAGCGATATATTTTAGAACTTATAAAAAATTTTTTTCTATCCTTAAAAATGCTTTATAATTCGGTTAAATGCAACTTTTAAAGGTCCTGTAAGACGTCCTGGAAAAATGCCAACTGGATCTTGTTCTGGATGAACAGACCTACAATTTGAGGAGAGCAACAACCTATTTCAATGCTTGGAATTTTGTTAAAATCGACCTTGAACTCGAAATTTGGTCATTTTTTTCACATTAATCGAGCTGTATTTCGGTAAGTATATCGTACAGTTAAATGAATTATTACATTCGTTTAATGGCCAAAAAACATTCAATAGCACATTTAAAATCCGGATTAAGCTATTTTTGCATTAAATCAAACATGTATTAGGGAAAATCGAAACTTTAATTTAAAAATCGTTCACTTAGCGACCTCTAAATCTTAATATTTTTCGATAAAAATTTAGAGGTGTTTTTTTGGCAAAATGGAAGCTTTTGAGGTGAGACCGATTTAAAAAAAAAATTTTTTTTTCTTGTTAGTTTAATATAAATATATATAATTACATGTATTTGATTCTCCGTTAAAATTGTTTCTCTTATTTTTATTTTTACGTAAAAAAGGATTTTTAGTGCAAACGTGAAAATACTAACCTTGATTTTAACAAATGTCATTGTTGTTAGAGCGTGACCCTAAACAACATTCAAGAGGTTTAATTTAGCTGTCGATTAGACACCTTGGACGTTGTTAACGTCGACGGCTTTGTAACTTCCAAGCCTCATAACTCGAAAAGTATTTAATAAAAACATATTTTGTTGTAGTGTGTTCTGAAGAGCTCTTAAAATAAACTATAAGAATACGCAATAAAAAATTAGGGTTCCCATTAAAAAAAAATCAGTATGATCTTGACCTGACCTTGGCGACGCTACCCAAGGTCACAATAATACTGCTATGTAATATGTTCCTTAAAACCCTTTTAAATTTTATGTCCAAATATGCCAGAATAAAATATAAAATACCTCGTTTAAAATAAACTATTGATTTTTCAGTACCATTATCTTAATACTTTTATAGGCAAAATAATTAGAGGAATCATATTATGTTAAAAAAATTCATATAATCCCATTTAAAAAAACGAAGTTAACCTTGAAATCTTCGAAGCGCCTCCACCTGGATAAAAATTATTATCACCATATGATAGCCTCCTTTACACCGCGTAATTTTGGTTACGTAAATTTTTCTCTACACCTTATAGATTAGAAGATATTTCAGGTAATAATAATTATTGAGACACCCTGCATATACAGGACGGTCAAAAAGTCCCGGACTCTTTAAATATCTTGAAAGGTAAACATTTTTGAGAAAAATGTTTCATACTAAAGTTCTTCTTCAAATGCTATACGTTCACAGCGTGTAGGCGCCTCCCTCTCATATACCTGTGCACGCATACTGATGGTACAAAAGGTATATGGGGACCTACAGTTTAAACGCCGATTCCGAACGACAATTTTTGGTAGGAAGGTTTCCTGGGCAAGTATACTACTCGGTGGTTTGCCATTGCCTTCCGAGAGGAGTTACGAACGTACGAAAATTTTTCGATTCTGCTGGTGATGGAACCCGGGATCTCTATAGTATAACAGGCCAGTGCGCTATCTCTCTCTGCTCGCACTCAGAATATACTAAAGTTGTAAGGTTTCAAATGATCTATTTACTAATCTTATCAGTTTAACTTTGGGTGACGTCAGAAAAGTTAAGTCAAGGTTAAATCAATTTTTTAAAACAAAATACGCCATTTTGTATTTCGGAATCTAATATATATATATATATATATAGCTGATGTCAAGAACTTTTCAAAATACCATAATAAAGCCTCCTTTTAACCAGAACTTTTTGAATTATAAGACTCGGAAGTTACAATACTATTGGCATTAGCATTACCTAAAACGTGGAGGTTGCCCGGTCAGATTTATAAGTCGTGTGTATATGAGCGCGCGTATTTGTATGTGTCTCTATCATCTTCTCTTTTCTTCCTACTACACAATTATCTTCGATTGTAAAGTGTTTACTTAAAGTAGGTACTAATGCTAACTGTGAACAAAAGCGTATATCCCTTTTAATGATGCGAGGTGAAGTCTTACGTGACAGAACTTTTCAATTAATCTTTTAAAAGTAAAGACAATAGTATATCTAAATCGGCTGTCATTTATTTGAGTATTTGTCATTCCTTTAATTCTAGTTCGCCATATCGAGATGCGACTCAATGTGATTTTTTACATTGCGATTTCAGACTGTAACTTTTTTATGATATAAATTATAATTTAAGAATAAAATAATTTTCATTTGATCTTTGTTTATTTGTTTTTGTTTTACTCTGAGATATCAGTTTCGTATGTAATAAACTAAAAAATATGCTTTCTGTTCAGAGATATATGTAGCTTAACGAAGTTACAGATCATCCCGGTGTGGTCTGACAAAGAAAATAACTAAAAATAGGTATAGCGAGCCAGGGTTAAAAGAACGACAAATACTCAAATGAATGCCAGTCGAGTTAGATATACCATTGTTTTTATTTCTTAAAGATTGATTTAAAAGTTTTGTTACTTGATGGATGTAAGATCTCATCCCATCCTCGCATTATTAAAAGAAATATACACTTCTGTTCAGTTAGCATTTCACGAAAATACTTTACAATCAAAGATAACTGTATGGAAGGAGGAAAAGAGAAGGGGAGAGGAGGAGATAAAGGAGGAGATAAAAAACACATAGATACGCACGCGCAAATACACACCAGTTATAAATCTGACCGGACAACCTCTCTCTCTCCATATGTAATACCTTAGGTAATGCTAATGCCGGCAGTATTGTAACTTTCAATTCTCATAACTCAAAAAGTACTGTTTAAAAAGAGAATATTTTGAAAAATTCTTGACACTATTAGATTTTGAAATAAAAAATAGGGTGTTTTATTTCTAAAAAACTCGATTGGACTTTAACCTGACCTTGGTGACATCATTCAAGATCAAATTGATAAGATCAGTAAATTAGGTCATTTTGAATGCTACAACTTTTAAATGAAACATTTGTCTCAGAAATGCTAACTTTTCAAGATATTGAAGGAGCTTTTTCTACACCTTGTGTGTATATATATATATATATATATATGTATATATACATATATATCTCAAATACCTCGCAGAATGCATGTAAATTCAAATCAAAAGTTTACATAATAAACTTGCAATTATTATTTGAGCGTCTCTTTGATTATTCGGATTAATCAGCAATTAATTTATAAATATCAGCCTGCGCAACACTTGATCCAGCCAGCCGATCATTAGTCTCGTGTATATCAAATTAGAAGCTAAAGCGTACTTGGCTCGCTTGGAAGACGACAATCTCTTGCTGAGCTTGAAATTGGCACGGAAATCGTGGCTTTATTAAATTTGTTTAGGAACAGGTGGGGGATGGCGAACGGGTCTTGATTTCGGGCGAACCGTCGTCTATCTAATATCTCCCGATGCCCGCCCTGCCTAACCTTATTGCCCCGACAAAGTAAAGAACCAGCAAGGAGACCCGAATAAGACCAGTTTTCGGGCCGATGGAACGCAGATCAATGGAGCGGCAAGCTGACTGACTGGAATCTGCAAACAACGATAAGGAGAGCTCAAGCGTATGCCGTCGGAAAGTGTAGAGAAATTAAGTTACAAAATTGATAGTTTAATAATAAAGTGCACGTGTATATTGAACGTGTATATTCTATTTTTTAAATACTTTATTAAGTATCATTTAGTATCATTTAGAGTTTTATCTAGAACATTACGATAATCATAAGAAGTTGCCTATATCGTACCCCTTAACATTTTAACAAAATTGAAAAGTACTGTAACAAAAGTACTGAAGAGATCAGAATATTTCTGTATTTATATCAAAATATAGTTCATTGGCAATAAAACAAAATAACATTTTTATGGAAATAAGCATTAAATTATTGTTTAAATTAACATTTTTAAAAAGTAGCTTTTGGTACGATTTGGAACCGGGTTCGGTTTCCAAATCGTACCAAAAGCTACTTCGTTAAATTTTACCATTTGATTCCTCAATCATACTTATAATAAACAATCATTAGTTTTTACAAAAAAAGTTTAAATTTCTTAAAAATCCAACAATATCTGTAAATAATTTTTAGTAAGTTATCTTAAAAAACTCAATATACAAACATACGTTTCTTATACAATTATCAAAATATAGTAATTAAAAAATTCAATTACTCGATCTTAACATGTTATTTTATCTTAAATGTAGATATAATATAAAGACCAGCAACAAGTACGATTTACCCAATTTTCTCTGTTTTTACAAATTTACCAAAAACAACGTAACTTGCAAATATTTCGTTAATTTGATGCTATACTCGAAAGGAGTTTAATCAATTAAGTCAATTATAACAGTAGTATACTATAATTCAATTATTCATCTTGTACTGATAACATCTTACGATTAGATAAATTATACTTACAATTAGATCAGATACCGAACAAAATCAATTTTGAATGTCACCTGTAATCGGACTGTTCGAAGATAAAACAAATATGACTGTACTTAAGCTATGTTATTAGCGTTATATCTGTGTCGTCATTTTTAAGAAAAAATGTTTCGTTTAGAAGATATGATGGAGGTACGATTCTTTAACCATCGATACGACTTAGCCAACTCTACCTGTAACAAATGCAAGGAATTTTAAAATACCGAAGTAGCGATATAGTTCACGAGTAATCAATGAATGAAAACGAAACGAATTTATCACTATAATTAAAACTCGAGAGAAACCACACAAAAATACCTAAACAATTGAACTACATACCGCAAGTGATTAATTGTATTGACTTCAACAAAGATTTCATTTGGGACTCGATTGTGAAAATATTGAGAGTTAGATGTTTGGCTAAAATTCGACTCTCGCGGGAGCAAAATGTCAACTACAAATTTATGAAAAAGCTATTATGAACGAGAGTAATACGGTAGAAGCACGTAAAACATCTCATGCATTAAAAGTTCCGTATACGCGTATAGTAATATATGAATTATATATCTCTAGAGAAATTGACGATCGATCAAATCAATTAATGACATAATACTTTTCTATAGATTTCCCTAGCTTTTCTGTATCGCCTATTATCGAATAATGCCTTCGTTGATACATCCTTTGTCCGATCTAGTCCATCATTAACATATTACGTACGCGCTACTCCAAACGCGATTGCACGATACGCTTTATTAGCTGCACATTATAATTACGATAACAGCCCGATATAGAACGCTTATTTGCCCAGAGTATCATACGCATATGCAGAACAAGGTAATAATTGTCGTGTAATTAACATATTATACGCATATCGCGACGGGTATGACTTCATTTTGTAAACTTCATTCGTTCAATTAAAATTGATTCGATGTAAAAGCATGATGCATTATCGCGACAAGAACCGAAGAATCGTCAAACTGACGCGACAATGATTTTGTTCTAATTCGGTATTGTGAATTATAAAAGAAAATATTGCCCCAGTCTCGCTTACAAATTAATAAAAATGGATTTGAATATTTAATACTGTTTTCTGAAAAACCGCTATAACCACTATTTCGAAATAATAAATTTCAGAAAATATAAACTAGTAGGGGGAAGTCGCCTATATCGTACCCCCTAACGTTTAAATAAAATTGTAAACAAAAGTACTGAAGATATCAGAATATTTCTGTACTTATATTAAACTTTACTTCATTGGCAATAAAACAAAACGATACTTTTGCGAAAATAAACATTAAATTATTGTTTAAATTAGATTTTTTTAAAAAGTAGCTTTCGGTACGATTTGGAGACCAGGTCGTTAAATTGTACCACCTGGTTCCTAAATCGTACTTCTAATACAGTAAACAAGCTAACATTGCTTATTGTCATTTGCTTATTGACATTAAAATAACATCTTTAACGTCAAAATGACGGTAAATAATGTCAGTTTGTTTACTGGGAAAATAAACAAAATTAATTTTAAAACACATTTATTAATATATTTATTTTTAATATCAAACTGAGTATACATATTTAAGTAGGTATAATAAAAACTTTTCTATATTATAAAAACAGAAATTAGACTCTGTATTTTTTAAACTCGTTTAAGAAAACAAAGTAAAAAGCAATACTTAAATTGATTTAAGCTATCATTGCACTATATTTCAGAATATTAAAATCTCAGATATTTTGAAAAAATAAATTTTGGAAATAAAATAAATTACGGATTTTTCCGTCACAATAGAAAAGATTCAATCGAAAGACTCAATAGTTGATAAGTAATCACTTTCTTGAGCGCTTTCTTGAGCATTTAAACAGTTTTGATAAATGTCAGGATTGTTACTACAGGTTTCGTGCAACTACTTAGAATACCTGACACACTGAATCCACTGTAGGTCCTTTTTTATACTGACACACTGAATCCAGTGTAGATCCTTTTTTATCATAATAGTAACCTCCACATATTGCTCGCGTCACTTGCGAAAATCGTATCGGTACAATATAAAAACCAGCGACAAGTACGATTTACCCAACTCCCTCTATTTTTACAAATTCGCCAATAGCAACATAACTTACATATTTTGCTAATTTGACGCTATACTCGAAGAGAGTTTAAATATCAATTATAACCCTGTAAGACACTATAATTCAATTATTCACCTTGTACTAATAACACTTTAGGTAAATTGTATCAAAACTTAGATCAGACACCGAACACAATCAATTTTGAATGTCACTCGTAAACAGACGACTCGAAGACAAAACAAAAATGATAGTTCTTAACTCATATTACCAGCGTCACATCAGTGTCATTATCTTTAAAAAAAAATTTTTCGTTTAGAAAATACAATGGAGGTACGACTTAACCGTCGACGGTACGACTTAGCCAACTCTCCCCTATATTTTATATCTTTAACTAATACTTTAGATACAGATATTCTATATTCAACCTGATGAGTTAAAACAATATAATTGGATTAAGCTAAAAAATAAATTATGAAAATTATACCAATAAAAGCCGGCACTAAAAATATATGCAGTAGTCACTCGTTTAATTACTAATATGTGCATTACTATACTGTGTTCTCATTAATTGTAATAATATTGCGTATGAAATGAACGAGAATTTGATAAAGTTTCATTCGGCGACTGAAGTAGTTTTCTTGATGAAGGTATGTGCAATTTGTGTAGACACATGCTCAGTTATTATCTAGCATTAAAAGGTTTAATAGATCTATATATAGTATTAATAGATATTTAGTATCATTATTTAAAATACTACGTAGATTACTTATTATCCTGTTCTTTTTTAGCAAATAGTTCAGATTGTCTAGAAGGTCTTATCGTAATCGTTTTACGATAATTGGAAGTTTTTACAATTTTTCATTTGCCAATTTTTCGTATCATGAGAGTGATAAGTAGGAGGATTAAGTATTATTAACGCCGAAACTTGGGTTTTTGTTTACGAAAACAACACGTATGATGTGTACGAGGATTTCTGGTTGCTTTATTATTAAATTTAAAAAAGACACAGAATCTTTAGATGATATTTATTTTGACTTGCTGAAGATAATTGCGAATAAAAACAAATCTAACAAAACTCAGCCGGCTCTTTGTTTGTCAGATGTCCTTTGATCACATATATCATCATTGTGCGAAAAACTCTCCTACTGTTAAGTTTTGCCCGTTCACTAATATCGGTAATTATAAAGTTGGATGACATTATTAGTCACATATGTTATCATTATGCGAAAAATTCTCCTACCGTAATAGTTCATTAATGTTCACGTTTAACATCATCTTTACATGCAGTGTAAGTTATTTAGAATTATATTTATATATACCACTCAATCTATATTAATATCATGACTGTCCATATAAATTATAACTTCCTTAATAACTACAATAACATATAATGCCCGTATTAACTATATTGACTATGGATAGTTTGCAATTTATACATTACAATTCATTAATTTTTATTGCTCATAAATGTACTATTATCAATTCTTTAAATTTGACATGGTATTTTTAATTCTTTTATTTAGTTTCTAATACACACATGCATTAATATAGATTCACAACCTTATTATGTCTGCGATACTGCGACAATTATACCGACTGGATTGCATTTAAACTTTGACCGTCTGTTTTCGCCAATCACCGAAGAATTGGTTCAAAAAATGGAAAAAATAATTATTGTAACATACCAATTTATAATTTGACTATTTAGAAATAAGTTATAATGTGGTTATTATTTTTTGAAAGTATTAGGAAATGTTGAGCTGATCCTTATATTAATGTTTTTATGCGTGCGTTAGATTTTAGTTAAAAAATGCGTACATTTATACATCTACAGCTGAAGAGGATTGAGTTAAGTCGAAACGTACTGTTCTAATATGAATAATAAAAATTGTTAGTTACATACATCCAAAAAATTGCTTATTTATTGTTATTAGACCTGGGGATTTGATTTAATCAATTTACTTTATTATTATTATATTATTATTATATTACTATATTATTATACACTACTCAACGAAATGAAAGGATCACCTGTTCCACCAGTTCCACCTATAAAAATAGGCGAATTCCAAGATATAATAGAATAACTTCGTAAAAAATCATCGTATCGAGATGTTTAAAAAAGCATTTTACAGTTTGAAATCTCTATTTTTCAGATCAGTACTTTAAAAAACGGTCTTACTGATATTTTGTAAAGTTACACAAACATAAATGAAAATGCATCAGATCTCAAAATTGTTGGCAAAGTTCCACTGCGCGAATTAAACTTTATACGTAAATACGGTTTATATCATTCAAAAGAGTGAATCTTTATCTTTAATTTGATTTTTTATGAAGTTTAAGTACGATTTTTTCTCCGAATTAGTGATGCATTCGAGCGAGACGAGACCAGAAAATACCGATATCGAGATTTGGTCTCGACAAAAACAAATGATTGATACGATTTTCTCGTCTCGATAGACCGATATTCTCGCTTTTCGAGATTCTCGAATTTTATCGCGAGACATTCAAGAATATCGATTATCTCGTTTCATTTCCGTTTGTAAAAGGCGAAAATGGAAGTAAATTCGCAATTTGCAAATTGTGTACGTCAGACAAATGACGGTGGTAATATTTATTTCTTATTTCGATATTTCTCCGGTTTTTTCGAGACGAGACCGAGACGAGAAAAACAAATGATATATGATAATCTCGGAAATGATATTTTTAATGATACGAGAAAAAATTTCGAGACAATATTCGAGATTCTCGTATCGAAATGCATCACTACTCCGAATTATCCAACGTTGAAGCAAAAACGATTCTTTTTATTTCGATGTTGAATAACTCGATGAAAAAAAATCGCACGGAGGTCAATAAAAAAACAAATTGAAGGTAAAGATTTACTCTTTCGAAAGCTGTAAACCACATTTGTGAGCAATTTTTAATTCGCGCCGTAAAATTTCGCAAATTTCATAAAAAAATTTAAAATTTAATGCATCTTTATTTATGTTTGTCTAGCTCCATAAAATAACATTAAAACCATTTTCTAAAGTCTGAACAGTAGAGATTTTAAGATTTAAAACGTTTTTTAAACATCTCAATTTTTTTATAAAGTTATTTTATCTTAAAATTTGCTGCTTCTCTCAACAAAATTAAAGTAATTTAAAATCAGAATTAAAAAGAACCAATTTTAAATTTACATATCTCCGCGAAGAATAGTCACAAAACGATGTTCGGAATAGTATTTTAAAACTATAATAAATGTCCTTAATTGTAAGTTAAGTTTGGCATTTTCTCTTTAAAACGATTTTTAATCATTACGCTACAATTTTTTTTCACCGAAGAGTAATTCGAAGTGAATTTTCTAGTTTTTCTCTAAAAATTTCTAAAACGTAGCGACAAAATTTTTAGTGAAAAAAAATTGTAGCGTAATTATTAAAAAGAAATCATTTTAAAGAGAAAATACCGAACTTAACTTACAATTAAGGACATTTGTTATGACTTTAAAATACTTTTTCGATCATCGCTTCGCGACCATTCTTCGCGGAGATATGTAAAATTTGAATTTGGTTCTTTTTAACGCTGACTTTAAACGACTTTAATTTTGTTAAGAAGCAGGAGGCAAATTTCAAGATAAAATAACTTGGTTAAAAATTATCGTACTATATCGAGATAGTTAAAAAACATTATCAAGCTTGAAATCTCTACTGCTTAGTATTTTATAAAATAGTCTTACTGATATTTTATGGAGTTACATAAACATAAATGAAGATGCATCAAATCTCAAAATTTTTTTACGAAATTTGCAAAATTTTACGGCGCAAATTAAAAATTGCGTACAAATGCTATTTATGCAGCTTTCGAAAGAGTGAATCTTTACCTTTAATTCGCTTTTTTATTGATCTCTGTACGATTGTTTTTCATCGAGTTATTCAACATCGAAGCAAAAAGGGTCGTTTTTGCTTCGATGTTGAATAACTCGGAGAAAAAAAATCATACAAAGCTTCATAAAAAAAGCAAATGAAAAGTAAAGGTTCACTCTTTCGAATGATGTAAACGGCATTTCTATACAATTTTTTAATTGTGCTGTGAAACTTGGCAAATTTCGTAAAAAATTTTAAGATTTAATGCGTTTTTATTTATATTTTTGTAACTTTACAAAATATTAGTAACACCGTTTTTTGAAGTACCAATCTGAAAAATAGAGATCTCAAGTTGTAAAATGCTTTTTTAAACATCTCGATATGATGATTTTTATGAAGTTATTCTATCTTGAAATTTGCCTATTTTTGCAGGGAAAAACAGGTGATCTTTTAATCTTGTTGAGAAGTATATTACATACATATATATTATGGTTTAATGTCTTCGAAATAACGAAATCAAAAGTAATTAATAAATAATTTATTTAGTATGTTTTCTGAATATTACTATTGTTATAATAAAATACAAAATATAACTTACAAATATCTAATATGTATCTGAAGATATTTTTAAAGCATCTATGTACCTATATCTATAGCGGAAACAGGGGCTAAGCTAGCATTTAAATTTTGAATGGCAAAAATATATCTTATGAGTTCCCAATTTATATTGTACCAACAAAGTTTGGTTAATTTAGGTGCTACGTTATTATGTTTAGGTAGTCAAACGTGTTTTTGATAGTCAAAAGTAATGTTTGAGATTTCATTTTTCAAATTACATCATTTTTTGTGTGTATATGGATGAAATGAAGTTGCAAACACCAAAACTTTTTATTGCCATCTTGTAGTCTTATAATCATTCTATAAAACACTAATAATCATTCGACTAAAATCGTTCATTTTATTATTAAAAACTGCAATTGAAAAAAAAGTGCCCACTTCTTCCCCGGTCTTCTCTATATAGGTACATTTTCGCACCATGTATCTGTATCTAGACACATACACGCACACACACACAACACAAATACAGTCGATACAGATACATGTATCTGTGTTGTGTGCATGTGTCTAGATACATTTTAAAAGTATCTTATCTATCACCGAGCGTTACATACCTTGATAGGAACCTAAGTAGTTTTGCTCCTCAGTTTCTAAACAGAGAGTTAATATAATTTAATAATTGCTCAAAAAATTCGGAATACATGATCACATGTATAATATAGAATTACTAAATATTACGCAGTTAAGCATCCGTGTTTCTGAATAATCCATATTCTACGAAACGCTTTTTATCCGATTGACAACTTATCATTTTTAATAAAATGAAAAACTTATCTTTAGGATGCTTATTTTGTTGATTGACTATATGCATCTGACTTTAATTTATTACGACGATTTTCGCCACATTTTAAGCACAATATATTTCATATACGCAGTTAATTTTATTATTATTAATCCTTATCCAAATTTACATTGTACTAAAGAGAACCAAATAAAAAGTCGAAACGTCTATCTTTATGTTACTTATATAATAAATTTGTGTATAAAATGATGATTTGGTGCCAACTCTTATTAGTGTTATTATATTCTCAAGATTCATATTCGATATTACTTTTTTAAACATGTTAATCCAACTAATACATCAATGACAAGATATTCATATATAAAATATAGTACAAAGGTATATAATGGATTACATAAAAATTAACGAAATCACAGCTGTCACAGTGAGAATATCATAAATATCTTTTCGATGTAACATTTTAAATTTTTCAAAGTTTATTTTGTAACTCACATTACAGATCGCAATAAAAGATACCTCAAAGTTTTTGAATCGAGTCGCTACATGGAAAGGTGGATTTTGCTGAAGTATCTATAAATTTAGCTGGATACAGACTTGAAAGTAATTTTGGTTGGAGCATCAAAAGAATTATATAGGATTCTCAAACTGGTTGCTAGAATGTTAAAACTTTTTGCAACGTTGCTCATTACTTATTATATTATAATCGACCAACAAAATTATTTACAGATCTGTATGTAGCTAATTTTTTAGATACAAAATCAGTAATAAACAAGAATTTCTACAACCTTAAATGTAAAAAGACAAGAAGGGAAAGAAAGCAACCTTAACTTAAATTGCCCAGCGATTTAATAATTTGATGCTCATAGGGGCATCATATAAAGATTTTGAAATAATGGTGAATAATACACTTTCCGTGTGTATATAACCAGTATAAAAACAATTAATATCTCTTAGATATATATGATATTACTCCTAGAACAATTAAAAAATAATAAAATTCTGTTGCAAATTTCTTCAAAAAAGGCAGATCTTATGGAAAATAAATGTAACAATACGGACAAAAAAGGCGGAATTAAAAAACAGATGGAGTTAACACGATAAGTTTTAAGATCATGATTCTTGAATTGTCTTAATCATCACGATATCACGGCGCATGTCTAAACAAAATCCCACAAATTGCACGCCGCGAGGAGCGTTTTGCTTCCTGTACAAATACACACATATGCACGCGTGTACGCAACGCGACTACCTAATAGGTATACTCGCCGTAGCATCTAGTTGCTCTGGCAAAGAGCGACGCCCAGCTTCCGGTCGCCCTGGCCGACTGTTTAGCATTATTAATTAGAACCAAAGTCGCACTAAGTTGGCGAGTACATAAACAGAAATAATATTTGCACAGAGCGTTCATTAGACGGGCGACGGCTGCAGTGGCAGCGCGACGGCGCGGCGCGGCGCGGCGTGGCGGCAAAGATACGAGATGGCGGCATAAACGAGCCGGATTCTCATTAAAATAACCGTGCCTTTCCTTTTCGTTTCACGGAGACACCGGAGAAAAAAGGAAGACATCGAAGGAGAACGACGGGCGGACCGAATGGGGGTCGCGAGGAACGACTGAGGAGTGGAGGGGTTCGGAGATGAACAAAGTGACCGACGCGACGCAGAGGCCGCGGAAGGTTGACGATCCCCTTCCCTTTCTCATCCCCCTCCCTCTCTCGCACTCATTTTATCCGTTAGCGCTGGATGGTGGGACTTGTGTCCGCAAGCCCGGGGAGACTTGGTTGGTGTTGAACGGACGAGGGACAGAGAGACGGGATGGCGAAAGGGCAGGTGGAGGAGTCGCGGGGACCCGAGTTACTGGGTAGTTTAGCTACCACTAGGTAACTTAAATGAAAGTCGCGGTTACCCCTTAACGCGAAAATACGTTGAGGGAAAATTTCGTTTTTTCACACTGATTAATGTAATA
>NW_017298310.1:932505-945036 GCF_001594075.2 Trachymyrmex cornetzi
CCCCCCGCCCCCACCCCCTCCACGCCTCTCACGTAATCTCCTCCTGTATGTCCCTCTTTTACTGCACCAGATAAGCGGAATCGAATTATCTCAGGAGCGGAGGGGAGGAGAGTATAATTTAGGCTGTCGAGATGTTCGGCAGCGTTTGTATTTAGCGAAACTTTATCGAGCTTATAGTTCGACGAAATTTATCTATGTTTTCCATGCGACCGATGTTTTCTCGTAGATTTTATATGAGAAATAAAATTACCGAGATGAAATATAGAAAAGAGATAAAAAGATAGATAGGTAAAGAAAGGAAAAGAGAAATAAAGATTACCAAATATATTAAAAGTAAATAATGTAAGAGACGATTACGGATTATATTATCTAAATATTAATAGAAACATCAAGGCGATTAGGAGAAAAAAATAGTTTACACCTCTAACATATTTATAAAAAAGGATTAAGAATTAATATAATTGAAACAACCAGCATTCATCCGAAGAGTTAGACGCTTTATACATGCAAGATCGATATTTTAACTTTATTTGATGTAATCTAACAGGTTTGGAGTTACTGCATTACATGAATAAATGTTTTACATTTATATGATTAGTATACGCAGCTGACTGCTGGAGCTACTCAATTATATTCTTTATCTCATACACAGCACAAATCATTGCAGCAATAGTTGCAATATTACTGTAACATTACTAGAACGTTGGAATGTTACTGCAATATTGGAATGGTCTGTGCTTGAAAATTTGCTGCTAGCTTCTATATGGATATGTTACATCTACAAAGGACCCCGCACCATTCTTATGGGAAAATGTCTTTCGGCAGATTTGGCTCATTTTTGGATATGTGTAGTTCTCGTCATTCTGAACATATGTCTCAATGTGTGGGCTCATCATGATCCTATGAGCCGTCGTTTCCGCGCTACAAGCCTTGAAAGGTCTAGGTCGAATGTACGTGCGATTGTGTCAGTAGAAGTAAGGACTATTTTTTACTTCCATAGTATTTAATGACTCCAAACCGTCTTTGGCGTGCGTTTGCGTGTGCGTGCGTGCGTGCGTGCGTGCCACAGCAGAGGACCCCACGGTTCTCTACAGAGGTGACGAACCGTGGGGTCCTCATCTTTGCTGTGACACACACACACACACACACACACACCAGAGAGGGTTTGGAGTCATTAAATACTACGGAAGTAAAAAATATAGTTCTTACTTCTACTGACACAATCGCACGTACATTCGACCGAATTTAGATCTTTCAAGGTTTGTAGCGCGGAAATGACGGCTCATAGGATCATGATGAGTCCACACATTGAGACATTTGTTCAGAATGACGAGAACTACAACATATCCAAAAATGAGTCAAATCCGCCGAAAGACATTTTTCCATAAGAATGGTGTGGGGTCCTTTCAATTACTTATTTTTATTAAAATAAACTTAGTACTCACGCACGCACACACACGCATTCCTTTCCGTACGAATTATGTCATTTTGATTGTTTGAAACTGTCCAACCCACACAAAAACTTGCAGGAAGGTATTGCTGCAATGTTTGTAATTTTACTGAAATATTGTTAGATTAAATAATGTTACAATATTGTTGGAATAATCTACGCTGTATGAATAATTAGCACCTTTCATTCAACATAAATTAAATAGATCTCACGGCATCAATGACTGTTTTACAGATTATTCGAACGTCAACTCCGGAGGGTTAAACATATTATTTTACTTGAAAAACTTAAATTTTATATATATATATATATGTTTTTTTTTTCACTGGAAATGTGCAAATCACACAAGTTTTAAAACAAAATTTCGTGTTTTGTAAGCTTAAAAAGTATTGAAATTTCGCACGAACGCGGAAGCGAAGTATCAGTACCTTCCGAATACTGTCAGCGTTGAACATTAATTAAAGATTTTCGCGGGAGCGCAGCCGTGTTTGCGATCGCGAGAAAAAATCGGCAATGAGAGACTATCGATATCGTAGAGCAACTTTCGATCTGGGTATCAAACAGACGGCGACCGATCGAGGATAGTGGGGCGACAGAGGGGTGGCACGGGGACGGAGGAGTTCCGAAATGAGTACCCGTGCAAATACGCCAGGATTGTTTCTGTCGCTAATTGCTCGGTTTTTTGCAGGGGCTCGGCCAACAATCGATTTGCATTTCAAAGGTAGTCCGGCATAAAAATAAAATGCGCCCCGTTAAAAGTTGACTGGCAGCGGCGCCTCTGTGTGTGTGTGCGTGGAATGCGTGTGTCGTGTATACGTGCTCATATATCTATAATATACGCACATCCGCGCGCACACGCACACGTTCCGCCTCTCGCGCGCCTGTGAACGACAAATTGCATAAAACTCGTGCCGGATTAATGCCGTCGACGGGGTACAACGTCGATCGCGCTTTTTTCCGCCTGGCTATGCAGGAAACGCTGATTATTATTCGCGAATATAATGCTTTTATATTTCGCAGGATGCCGGAATTGCTTGCCCGCTCGCTCGTGCGCGCGAGCGAGTGCGCGCGCGCGCTCCCTCTCGATTATGGAACCGCGTCGAGCTTTGATAAACGGCGATGGACAGATCGATGATTTCCTGCGCGTAGCGAGTTCATTTTTACTTGCGATATTTTCGAATGCAGATTTTTACTATATTTTCGTGACGTTCAGTTTCGACGTTCTTCGCTTCTTCGTCGCTAACAAAATGAGTACACCGAATAAATTTTTATAAAACCACAACGACAGCTATTGCTTTTTGATTTTCATCCATTTTCATCACATTATTCTTTATTACCTACTATTTATGTTTGTCACTGAACGTTAAACAGCAATAAAACGCTCAAAAGGTCAGATATGTGCAATTAAGTTGCAAAAATTATATTTTATGTTAAAGTCATTAGATCTTTCTCGTAAAGTATTATCTTAAATATCTCCACAATTTGAGATTTTCTTAATTCAGAATATTAATTTTCTTCACTTGTATTTCAAAATATTATTTCGTCACGAAAGTGCTCGAGTAATATTTTTATGACAAGCACAATGCTACGGGCTGTAGACCTTTACGGAATCGTAGTATGAAATCGGGCTCGCCGCACACCGAATATTTCGTTTCCTGGCTGGGTCGACAGTATTTGATTTTACGCAGTACGCATCGGGCGGTTTCCACCAACGTTAATTATCAGTGACCACCTACAGTCCCATTACATTCCAATCGACCCCTTAATCAACGCATGATTGGTGTACTAATTGATTGCTACTCCGTAATTATAACGGTGCACTGCCAGACGCCGCTCTGGACGGTGGCTACCAAGTATCACAGCACGCCCGTCGCATTTGTCAACATTAGCGTGCGCAGATTACTTTAATAAATAACAATCTGTAAAGATACATGTGCATCATGGGTATTTCAATATCCATGCACATATATATCTTTTAATATTTCTCTGACATTCTTTTTTCTCTTTTTAAATCTTATGTTGTTACTGAATTAAACACGCAAGATGAAATATAACGATTCAATTCGTTTTTCAATTTTTCATACTGAAAAGACAAAATTTCGTACATCGATTGTCTATTTATATCTACGTGTCACATATTTGTACACACACGCACACACATATATATATATATATATATATATATAATTTTAAATCTTTTAAAAATTAAAGATAACACTAAATATCTATATAGATTAACGTTAGAAAAAAAAGTTTTTCGACTTTTTATCATAAATTCAATTGAATGAGTTCGATTTAAAGAGTTTCATTCCTTCATCCTACTTCTTTCAATAATATCCAAATTTTCTAGTGGTGTCCTCTGACACAAGAACGTTGTACCACTCGACGCAGTTTATCGGCACAGTCAGGAAAAATCGATAGAAATGTTATCACGAACGGTAATGAATGACTGGAGGTCGGCAAACACAGTCCTCTGCTTTTATCGGCAAAATATTTTCCATCGGTAAATAATGGTCGATAAGGCAATGTAATGTTGCTAAATTATTAAAATTATTACAATACTGCTGCGCAACTATGTACAATCCATTAAAAAAAGTTACACACACACACACACATTTATACACATATAATTACATATAATCTAAAAATGATATTGAAATTGATATAGTAGTGCAATATACATATGCAATGGGTGAGAACCGTTCGATTTTTACGGTGACTCTAAAGTTGAAAGCGACATTGGAAAATAATGCTTGATCAAGTGAATATTGGCGCGGTCGCTGGTCCCGCCAGACTGCTCATTGTACCTCCAATTATTGCGAATAATCCGCACAGAAATTAATCTTATTGACACGCGGTAGGGCTGTGATCCCACTGTATGTGCACTGTAGCGATCGCGAAATCGGCTGTTCCATAACGCAACCGTAAATCCCGTATTTACAATTAGTAACATATTAATACGGCATGATGCGAAATACGCGTACGTGAGAAAGGCCGGCGTGCCTGTATGGAATTTCATTAAGCCGACGGTTAGCCGCTCGTCGACCCATAGAACGTAATCGGTGGTCGGATTTGTATCAATTATTAGAAAATATATATACAAGCGTGCGCGCGGCGCGCGGAGGGGAATGGCGTTGTGCGCGATACTGCCCGTCCTCTGTTTGGCAAATATTTGATCGCTCTCCATTGGACACCTCCAGCAGTCGGAACATCCCGCGGATACTTCCACGCGCTGAGTTCTCTAATGCAATGTCACGTTTTGTTACTAAACGTTTTCGTTCATGAAGCATTAAATCAAGTTTTTTTGTTGCCCGATAATCAAGTATCGATAAAAATCCGCATCAATCTGAAATAATTTTTAAAAACGTAAAAAAATATTCTTGTTAGAGCTACGTATGTTTTTCCCTGTTTCGAACGTTTCAAAGAGAAAGCTATAATAGATAGGGAGGAGGTTTTTAATACGAATTTATTATAAATGCGTGATTATTCGTAAAATTAAATAATTAATTAAATAGTTAATTTTTTAAATATTTCGGTACTTGCTATAAACTCATATATTATTTGACAATAAAATATTGTGACAATATAATATTGATTCATTTTTTAATTAGTTGATTTTATCAAGAAATTAATTTCTCCTCAACTCGTCGATCGATTTATTAATTGTAAATAATGAGGAAGAAACGGAGTTCATCTCAAGCTCTGTTTTTAAAAAATTTAAATTTACTTCAGGAAGCAAATATGTGCACAATATAAAATATATACATTTCTCTGTATCACTATCTCTGATGATGAAGTTTTAATGAACCAGTATGTATTTAATTCTTCTATCAAAGCTTTTACGATAGATAACGTGACCATTATTCACCACTAAAATATATGTATAACTATCTCATTGGACACATGGATTTTTATGAATGCGTACATACATATATCTCTTTAACTTACAGCTTGGAACGTTTCAAAGGAAAATCCGAGGGAGAAGAAATTTCCAATAGAGATATAATAAGGTAAAAAAAGAAAGGAAGTAATAATCTCTTCTCGTTGCTGGGGCTTTATTATTATAAAGATAATTCGCTTGAGCAAAACGAATTACATAATTGATATTTTTGATACAATTCTCTGAGAGCACGGAGCCACAGGTAAATTAATCAGTGCATACACTCGTTGTCAGACGAAGGTCGAAATCGCCCCACCGGACCACGTCGCTATACGAGCACTATTGTGTATCCTAATGACCGAAGGCATCCGGTAATCCTCGGCGCGACGCTATGAGGCTCATATGGCATCGTGAGGATTCGTGAGTATTCGTGAGAGACGGCTGGCGCTCGGCATGGGGCCCTGGACCTGGGTACAGACCTGGGTACAGACCTGGGTACAGACCTGGGTACAGGTACAGACGGAGCCCGCGCGCTCGCGCACGGAACCGGGCCTGCAATTTGAAGTTTTTAATAGAGATTCGCACTGGGCGCTCGACCCGGGCCAAAGAGGTCGGTATAATCCAATAGGGCCTCATTGTCCGTCCGTTTTCCGGACATAACCGGGCACCTACCCCCTTCTCCCACCGCGCCCGCTCCCGCGCCCGCCCCTGACTGCCCGCCGAATCACCTTCCCCGGCCGGCCGGCCCTGTACGCCGTACGTAATACACGCGTGCCGACACAAAGACGCGGACCACATGTATATGGATGCGACACTGCACCGGGAAGCAATGCATATTCAAAATTCAGCCGCGGGCGGCGTGCCAGGGCAACGGAGTCTCTTGTTTTGCGCCCGGACTATATAGCACAGAGCGTGGAGCACGAGTCCGCAAATTCGGTTACTTCATTTCGAGAGCCCTGACCGTTCCACCACCCTCTTCCCGCCCCCTACCTCTCTCTCTCTCTCTCTTTTCGCTCATCTCCTCCGCGCCGTGTCCCGCCCGTGTCTCCTCTCGGCTCTCGACTCTCGGTCTCTCCGCATCGTCCGCTCGCTCCCCGCATCACCTGTGTTCTCTGCCTCTTCGACGTGGCGCGCTACGCGTTTTAACCCCTCGGCGTATGTCCGGGGTTATGAATTTTAATAGCTTTACGCCGCGCCACGTGGGGGTGGAAGCAAGGGCTGGGGCCGGCCGGGGAATACGGCGACAGGCAAAAATGGCGACGAGTTTTTCGCCCGTCAAATTGTCGATAGATTAGATTAAAGAAAAAAATGCGTGCAGGCGCGCGAGAGAGGGTGAGAAAGGGGGAAACAGAACGCGGATGGACCGATGAGGAGGAGAGAGACATGGGACGAAACGAGTGACCATGACGTCGCGTTGCATAGGCAGCTTGTGCTCGACACATTTTCGTGAACACAGTTTCGCGGCTCTTCTTTTTTTTTTTTGCCCAGCTTTTTGTTTTGTATACGCGACCTCTCGATGAAAGCCTGGAAACAGTTTTGTTCCCGGGCAATATTCCTTCATTTCTCGCTACCGAAGCTCGTGACGCGTCCCCTCCGAGAGATTCCTTACCGCGAAATGGTCTCATCCGCGGATACTTGGTCGATTAAAAATAAAATAGCAAGTTTTCTGGATATACATCAAGCACACTATAATAAATGTTGTTCTGCGCTATTTAAAAAATAACACGTCAAACACGCACGTGTTCAAAATGGTTTCATTTACCTTTAATCCTTTATGAACCGGCGACTCCGTTTGAGGTCGTTCCCTTTTACTTTGTAAATTGCTTGTCCAATTTTTGAGAAATCCAGCCCATGGGATAAGTTTGTAATGCTTTATTCGAATCTGAGGTCAAAAATAAAAAATTCAAATTGTTGAATTTAATATAATATATATATATATATATAATTTCTAGTTTCGGTTTATTTGAAGCTCATCAGTGCTACGTAAACAGTTAGTATTGATTTTCAAACTGACTTTCAAACTCTTAATTGTGAACTCTCTGACACTGGATCCACCTTTATAGAAATTACTATCATTTTGAAATTAGATATTCTCAAATTACATTCAAACTCAGAGATACAACCTTCTAAAACCGAGTTTTACAATCAAATTATTCTTTTGAATTTTAAAATTAAGAATTTTTAGTAGAGAATCGAATTTAACGACCTCGAAGATTTTTAGAAAGCAAAATCCTCCATAAGTTATTTTATCAAAAAGCTTTTTTGAAAGGTTAAGCAGATAGATGTGTGACAGCGGCGATCGAACGGCGATTCGCGGAATTGGGTCTGCTCCGAGTCGTCGCCGATATTTGATAAATATTAAAGTGCTTTCGATTAGACAGACCTTGAAGTAATTATTTCAACGACTTTCCCTCCAAATTCTTGACACATAATTATCTTAAAAACACTCTGTTCTGGAAAACAAAAATAATAAGTGTTGCCTTTAAGTCCATTATTTTTACATTCCTTTGCCTCATAAGGCTATAAACAATATAAATTTAACTATATATGTATATACTGTATGTAGTTATATTAAAGAATATAACTACAAAGATAAAATTTAGGCTGCTCCGAGAACTTAAAGGTAAAAAAAATTTTTGACAAATTTCACGTATAGCTCTACCAAATATGATTAAAATATAATTGAAATAGTACAGTGTGGTACTAACACGTATAATATTCATAAGATAAATCCGAATATATTGAGACATATAGTTTAGTATAGAAGCTTATGTATTTCGCGGATTATTTCCATGTTTGCAATTCATTCTTGGAATGCCAACATTTCGTGAACGTTGCAGTTCGCTTCATCACAGGACGAGGAATTGATTAACTTAAATCTAAAAGATCAACACACGTTTATTGTGAAAAAATGTAAAAGGAAACATACCTAATTAGAAATTTATGAATATCTCTTGTCTATTCAAAATTATGCAAATACGTACGTACAATTCTAACGATATAAATGAATTGATTCTATCCAGATGAAAATTGCACTCAACGCAACGGCGCGGCGCGCTTTCCTCAGGATGAGTTCTTATTCATCGAATACCCGTTTCGCTCGTTACGAAAACGACGACGGTTGGCGAGCGGTCGGTTTAAATCGTCACCACGCGCTACAAAATTGCGCGACTCGCCCTGGGGAACGTTTTCACAATAGTACCAACGGCCTCATCAAGTGAAATCATCGTCACCAAAACTCGCAGATGGCCCGAGAGCGTTGCGCGTGCACCCCGTTCCTCCGCCGCGCCTCCCTCGGTTCGCCATCGCCCTACCCTATCCCAATTCACCCGCGTAATCTACTTTTCGTTTTGACCGTGAATGTCGTTAGCGCGTTATGAAACTCATTAATCTCGCAAATACTGCCCAACAATTTCCGCGTGACGCGCCATTGAATTGCTTTCCCTCGGCCAGTGATTACGAAAATTCCCGACGCCTCTGTTTCTTCATCCCTGTCCCGGCGCGGCGCGGGCGGTTGCGGCCGTTATGGTATTTCCGATGTGGCTGGAAAAACTTCCTACAAGTCGCGTATATGTGGGGGAAAAGATCATCTACCTAACTTCTTGTTTTATCCTTTTCTTTTTAATTATCTTATATATAAAAAATCTTACAACATAAAAGTCACGTGTGTGTTAATCAAATACTATCTATAAGTTATTTCTTTAAGAAACGGATAGGGTGTAATTTTTTAAAATTTATTCTTGCTATAAATTTTCTAATTCTGCAATTTATAAAGAATTAAAAATAAACCATATTTAAATTAAAAAGGAATTTTCATATTTTTAATTAAATTAAAAACCTAGCTTCTAGTAAGATTATTGCAAACGTTGCAGCAATATCATCCACTGTAATTTGTGAAATAAAGTTTATAAGGAATTGATGTAAATTCTAAATAAAACAAACATAAAATTAAATTAAAACAATATATTTTTCAACATCTCGATAAATACAAAATGTTTTAAAATAAAAGCGAATGGCCACTGTCATGTCATCGTTACGTCATTGTGACACAACTGAATAAATGGAGGAGAATATCAATGTCGCCGCGTTTATAAAAGTAAAAATTATAAATAAATAACATCTTATCTCCAACATAGTATCTTCGCTATAGTTACCCTATGTATTTAGTCTTGTTTCATTTAACAAAATTATATTTATGATAAAATTAATCGTAAGCACATAACACGAATCTCAATCCCTGGATTTGAAGATGTTGCAGAAGCGTCTGTTAATGTTTCGATTAAACCTCTTTAGAAGGAGAACACGATCCCAAAACGAGAAACAGCCGTCCATTCAGGTACCGGTAATGAACTCCTTAGGATCCTCGACGGGGATCTTTCGTGAGTACCTGCGAAGGGCCGTGAGTGGGTCGCCAACCTCTTTCTGCTTGACACCTTGAATGGTGTTAGTTCTAACGCCTATGGATGATCCGCGCGCTGGGACTACTAAGAACTCTGTGGAGAGCCCTACCCAATGCTCATGGATCACCGAGTTTCGCAAATTCGGTTCATTTGTCGCATTGTACGCGGCTTAAGTGAGACATGAGATCCACTCGAGAGAGAAGAGATCGTCCGAACGGTGAGACAGAATCGAAAAACCTTGGCAAAGAACGTTGAAGTTTACCGACGCGAGTAGTGTATTCTGAACGCGAGGGCCAACAGGATGTACTTGATAAGATAATATATGATAATATACAGACAAATAGATAAAGAGCATTCATATAAGCAGGTTCCTGAAAATATAAGATATAATTCGATAGAAATTGTTTAACTGGAAAAAAAAAATGTTTTGTTTGTATGTACCAACAAGAATACAAACAAAATGCGTTCTGATCAGAATTCTGATTAATATCGTAACTAAATTTCTGGTTGATATTATAATAGAATGTTTGATATATTTTACTATGAGGCTGGTATTCATATTTGGCTCTTAAAATCGTCTTAACCTTAATCGATATTCACGTATTTAAATGGACCCGGACATTTTCTTCAATTACGTTGCAAAAAAATTGTTTGTAACAAAATATTTTATTTAATTTTAAATTACATGATCTTATTTTTCGGATTTTGACTTTTAAAATGAAAAACATCATTCAATTGTATTAACCTTAAGCAAAAATATATTAATTCAAAATGCACCCACGTAGTGGATCCACGGAACATGAATACCAATTAAAGAAATTTCAGAGCTAAACCAGAAGCTAATATCGATAGAATCTAGTCCTGAGATGTTATAATAGAGGAGTATTACCAACAGAAGCTATTATTCAATATCACCTTTCTTAAATTGAGTCAACCAGAATTTTCTTTCCAAATTAGTCGAAAATTTATAATGAAAAATTAAATCAATATTATATTTATATATTGAAAAAAGAGAGTTTGGTTGCAACCAGAAATCTGATTGCCAAATTTTCGACTAATTTGGAAAGAAACCGTTATTGTACGTGTTTTAAGATTTATTTTATACTTAAGGGTTATATTTAGATTTCAGAGAAGGTATAATATCAATAAATAACAAATAATGATAATTGTTTTTTCAAAAAACTTCATCGAAGAACGTTCAATGAAGAGTCGTAAAATGTAATAGAATTAAAAGTGCCGACCGATGGGTGTAACGCGTTGTTTACGACGATCGGGAAATAACGATCGTTAACAGCACCTCGGGATATGTGTTGCTCTCTTTTTTTCTCTTAGATCGGCTATCGCACAGGCACAATTATGATCGCTATCGTACGCGTGGGCGGACGATGAGCAGCGCGAAAAATATCGCGTGTGATTTATAATGCGGTTGTTCGGGGAAGGGACTCTGTCGTTCGTCGAAGAAGAATACACGCGTGTTTACCGCGATTCGATTCATTAATCATCTACGCGTTTTAGCGAGTCACTACGCGATCTACGCGCACTACGCGAAACGGTAAACACTGTATAAATTAAATGACACGCCGCGCCGCTAATCAGAAAACAATATACGACAGTTGCGCGCCGTTAAACGAGAGATCAATTTCGAGTATCTTCAGCAACTTTAGCGTAGCTGTGATTTATGAAATAGAAAACCCGACGAAGCCATCGCGATGCTTGTCCGCAAAAATATTTCAGAACATCTACGGATTATATTTGTGTTTCGCCTAGTCTACTGGGATCAAAAAGTCATATATGCAGATACCATTCTGCTTGAAATTTGTGTTACTTTCTCATTTTTCTCTTAAAACAAATAATAAAATAATTTTATTTACATAAATACATTGATTAAATCTCAATGCAATATTAAGATGCCAATTGATTTCGATTACATTTGAACGTATCAAGACTCAAGATAATTGAACTGTCCTGGAGAAAAATTCATTTCGCGATTTAAGCTATTCATAATTGGTTCTTATATTTAAGACTAAGTACAATTTTAAGATTCACTATAGACCGACAATCATAATCAATTTTCATTTCAAGTAAATAATCATCTTAAATAAGGTCTTAAGATGTTAAAAAATGGCTGTGTAGTCGATATTCATATAGTTGGATCTTATAAGAAGTGAAATATATTTTTGTTCAAATTTTATTAATAACTATATAATGAAAGACGGGCGATTGAGAGTAACAAATGCGCGGTAATTAGTGCGTTTTGATTTGAACAAAAATATATCATTCACTTCTTACATAATTGAATCCAAATCGTTCATAAATCGGTTAAGTCAATCGCACAACCACACATTAACATCTTAAGACATTATTTAAGACAATCTTAAAATAAGAACGTATTATGAATCCCAGGTCTGTGATTAATTTATGTCTTCTTGAGAAATATCTCATATTACTTACATATAAGACAATCTTAAATATAAAATTGTTCAAGTCCCGGCCGAGGTAATATTTTTCGCAATAAATTTACTAACAGTTCCAACATATTAACATCTTTTATAATATGATGCTTGATTGATGGTAGCATCAAATTATTAAATTGCTTGTCAATTTAATTCGCGATTACTAGAGTAGTTTTAATTGCGTTTATAGTCCGGAAAAATAATTCGGCGCGCATTTTGAAAAGACTACAATATGATATGTACGCAAGCACATATACAGGGTGATTTTTTTAACCTGAAACTTTCAAATATCTCGAAAAATAAGCACACTAAGAAAAAATGTTAAGAATCAATATTTCATCATTCCGA
>NW_017298310.1:945580-1023793 GCF_001594075.2 Trachymyrmex cornetzi
ATTATAACGTCAGTGTATGTCACCCTCGGAATGATGAAATATTGATTCTTAACATTTTTTCTTAGTGTGCTTATTTTTCGAGATATTTGAAAGTTTCAAGTTAAAAAAATCACCCTGTGTAGTGTATATTAGTAATTCAAGATTGAATTATTTAAAGCAATGAAGATCCAGCTTCGACCGTAATAGGCATTTTTCTAGTATCGATTGAGTTCTCACATATGCGGTTTAAAATTAAGATTCTTAATATTGCTTAAATATAAAAACCTATGAATATCAGTCACAGAGCCGTATTATCACATCTTACGACATTACTTAAGACTTGTTGAGATAAGAACGAATTAGGAATACTCGCTTGAATGGATAATTAATTCCATGTAATTGATAAATATGAATATTATTTAAGCGCCAGAATCCATTGTACCATATAAAAAGGATTCTTTCTATTATTTGATTAATTTTCTATTCAGTCTAATTTTCACTTGTAATTAATTCTATATCTCTTTTATAATACATATGAACGAAACATTTTTGTTCCAAGTTGAGCCGATGCCCGCAATCAATAAACATGTACACGCTGTTTTCAGAAAAGGAAATAAATATTAAAAGTTGCCAAAAGTGTCAAATGCGTTCCTCAAATTAAGAATTACTTTCTAAAAAATCCTCTAACGCTGAAAAATGCTAGGGACGGGGGATGAAAGAGGGTGGAGGGGACGGGTGCCTTGCCGAGCAGTTATTAGTTTTGCCAGTCGGGGGGCTTAAGTTTTAAGCCGGAAATCAATGCAACCGGCCGGACGGATTTGTAAGCTTTCTCCTATGACGGTTTTAACGAGTGCGAGTCATGTAAAAGTGACGCCGCGCACACACCGCGCTTCTAAAAAAAATCTTCAGATCGTACATCCGCCGCGCCGAATCGCATCGCACCCGGACGTACCATGCATATCGCTCTTCAATTAAGTTCCATTACATCCGCCCACATTCATGTTCAAAAATGATTTTAACAGACTTTAGGACGCAAAGCCACGTCGCTACTAGCAAAGACCTGCTGATCTTTCTTTGACAAAACGCGTACAGTCCTTAATCATGTCAAACCATTTACGAGACGGCCAGCTTTTATGGCAAATTAATGCACTCGTTCTCGCGAAACTCGAATTTTTAGGTGACACGGTGTGGTTATTATTTCAAAGGATAACTTTGTTCTTGAACCCTCAGTCATTTACGATAAACGATAAAAGCGTGAAAATTGCAAATTACGTCGACACCCGCTTTGACGTTAATTGCATGGCAGAAAAACTATGTCCGCTGCTATATTTTCATTAAATGGCGTTCGCACGTTGTTAATATGATGGTTATGGTTTCATTTCTTGGATGAGATTTGCCACGCATTTAAAATTATATTTTAAAAAGTCTATACTTATATGAAAAACGATCAATGGCCGTGTATGGCAGAATATGTAGTTAATGAACTCAAAAATACAATTACAAAAATATTTTAATGCATATTGACAAATACTTAATGAAGAATTTTATCTAATTTTAATTTTTTATTATTTTTTCTTTTATCCATGATTATTTTATAATTTGTGATTGTTACATTGAATAAATGTAACATAATAATTATAAATTTTACGTAAACTTTATGGATCGTTTCAGGAAAAAAATAATATTAAAGCTGTTTGATACCTTATATGCAATTTAAACTAACCACTCCCTAGATAGACCAAGAAACTCAAATTATTCTTCAAGTATTCTTCTTCTCTATAAATCTTCAGAAATTTATTTAAAAAATAATAAGAATACTTTTAATAAGTTACGTGTCTATGAAAATATCTTGGAGAATTTCTTAAAACATTCATTTACAGTTATTCCATATGAACAGAAGTATTCTTTGGTATGCACGAAGAACACTTCTGCTGTTAGGCCGATATTCGTAGTCGATTCTTATATTTGAGATACTGTCTTAAGTATAATCTTAAAATGTCATAAGCCAATCAGAGGACTTAACATTTTAAGACATTACTTAAGTTGGTCTTAAAATGAGAAAAGACTATGAATATCGTCCTTAGGAATAAAAAGAAAATCACTAAACGATTATTGTTGGCAGAGTGCAAAGACCAAGAACAGGCCTGAGGGTTAATAATTTGTTTTCAGCAACACATCTTTAATAATCAATAATTCCACGAGCTAATAATACAATAGTCTTGTGCCTTGTGAGAAGTTGAACGCAACATCTGTCAAATAATACACAAGCACGTGGTTTGTCAATACGTGACGCACATCCGTGATCCGACTTATGAAATTCTTGTTTCAGAGAGATAATTAAAGCAGTAAACTTCGGAAAAACTTATGATCAGTAACAAAATCATCAGCAAATCGATCTACCGATTTGAATTCAATATTCAAGCTTATTATCTATTTTTAAACTAATTGTTTCGCAATTCGTGTCCGACTGTGTTTTATTTTCCGCCTAAGGACTATTCTATATGTTTACGTATAATCTGATTGCGTATTTTTGTATCACTACAAATATCCAGATCGGGAAGCGGTAAAATCGCACACATATTTATAAATTTTTCTTAATTTTTCTTAATTTACACTTTTTTAACATTTCTAGCCGCAGCATCGTTTTATCGAAAAAAATTTTTTTTACCAATTTTATTTAAAAATGTGTAATTATATTTCACCGACAAGATTATACTTGCGATTTTATGAAATGTATTATTTAATCATATTCATTTTTATTTAAAATGTTGTAACTGTAATTGAAGATTGAGGATAATTTTTTATATAATAAGGACAAGAATTTGCTGGTAATTTAACGAATTGTTATAGTTATGATCTTTTCATTTACTTAACATTGTATAGTTGTACTTGTATTTATGATTTACCTTTGTAATATTGAAAATGACCTGATCGAAGTCGAAACGTTTGTAACTTTATGATTCTAATTTAATTTGATTCTAATTAAATTTGTTTGTTTAAATATTAGTTCTATGCCCTTTTTAATTATCATATTGTTTTATACATACGGGGAACCTTATAATTACTTATTTTATTTAAAAATATCTTATAAATAAAGAATCTCTTAATATGTGTATCAATATATGATACCAATATATTCATGCATACTCCTTTTGGCGGTTAGAAGTATTATATTATGTACAGTGTCAAAGCTATTATATAGGGTAACGCTAATATTAATTTATGCCGTGCGGGATTTACGCCGCAGAAGTAAAAAAAAATAGAAAAAGTGGGGGCAACCATTTTGTTATATGTATTTATATTATATTAATATTGTGTTAAGATTCAAGTTTTTTTACTATTAATATTAATAAAATCGCTGTCAGTTGAATCGATTTGTCAATGTAATAAGAAACGCAATTATATTATGAAATAATTATTACAGGGAGAGCAAAAGACTTAATAGTTGTTTGGTAATGACACAAAAGTGTAGAGAGATAGTAAAAAATGGAGAATAGCAAAAAGCTCAGCCCTTGTATTCTTTGTTCAGCTTGATGTGTATCTCCCTTTTTTGACATATATATGTCATTTTTAGCGAGCGAGATTTAAGCCCAAAGCACAAAGTATGCAGATTAGATTCATTGCATTAAATGCAGTAGATGTATTACATGAAACACACGTATCTAATATTATAATACTTGCAATATATGCGAAAGATTAGAATTATTATCTATTACTTTATACACATTTATCCTTATTTCTTAATAAAACTTAGCAAACGCATTTTGTAAATTATTGTGTCATTTTACGTATTATTTCTAAACATTATTTGTAAATTTTTCCTAACCGTACATCCCTCCTATGAGTATATTTTAGCCCTATAGGATATGCGGCAAAAATAAGTAATAATAAAAGTACAAAATATTTATTAGTATTTAGTAGTTTGTTTACGTTAAATATAGTAAATAACACTTGATAAATTAAATTTTTTTAGCTGAGACGTATATACCGGGGAGTTACTCTACATACAATGTATTTTCACCATCAGTTCTGAACCCTAATTAGTATTCGCGAGTCCAGTAAACATAAACATTTCTTTCAATTACGTCACAAAAAATAGTTTCAAACTTTACATTAAAAAAAACTTTTTAAAATTATATAAACTTATTCCTCAAATTTTGACTTTCGAAATAAAAAAATTTGTTCAATTTCGTTAACTTTAAGCAAAGATACATTAATTTGAAATACAGTAGACTCGCGAATAATAGTTAAGGAAATTTTGAAGTAAATATCGGTTAGGATTAAGTGCAAGATAAAAAAAAAATGCATAGATCCCAAATTTTTAATTTAATTTTAAAGTGAACATTGCAAATATACAGAATGAGAAAAAAGTATGGACCAGTAAAATATCTTGAAAACACAAGACATTGAAGAGAAAAATGTTTTGTACAAAAGTGGTAGAATTTTAACAAATGCATTAAATAGCGATATTTATTTGACCTTGAGTGTAAATACGGACGATGTCAATTTTAAAATTTTAAATGAAAACTCCCACCCCAGTATGCAAGAAACTTTTTGGAATATTTCAACAACATTGTAGCAACGTTATAACATTGCTACAATGTTGTTGAAATGTTCCAAAATGTTTTTTGCTCACATAGATATTTTTTATTTAATATTCTTGTATAGGGTAATTCCGGTATATATGCCGCACCTATCAAAAATTTAATTTAGTTAATTTTTTCAGTATTATTTACTGTGTTTATATTAAACGAACTATATCAGTAAAAAACTTTATATTGTCTACTACTATGAAAAAAATATTAGAGAAATCCGAAATATTTATTGTTCATATTAAAAAATAAACTTTTTGAAACCCTTGCATTTTTGCCATATGTCCCATGGGGGTGGGATATATGGCTACTCATAGGGGGAGGGGGGAGGGGGAGGGGTATGGCTCATGACAAATTTACAAATAATGCATATAAATAAGACGTATGACATAATAACTTATAAAATGTGTTTATAAAGTTTTATTAAGGAATAAGAATGATAAATATGTATATGAAGTAATAAATAATAATTACAATCTTCCTACATATATTACAAGTGTTATGACATGAGGTACATATTTCATATAATGCGTTTATTGTAATTAGTGCACTGAATTCAATCTGCGCTTTGTATGTTTTGGGCATAAATCCCGTTCGCTAAAAATGCCGTATATCCCAAACAGGTGGGATATATAAGACAACAAACTAAACAAAGAATACGAAAGCAAAGCACTTGTATTTTGCTGCACAACATGCTTTACTATTCCACCACACGTATGTATCACGAAATAATCATTGAGTCTTTTACACGCCCTACAATAATCATTTTATGTAGATTATAATTTATGATGGCGTTACTTATTACAGTAACAAATCCATTTAACTCACAATAATTTCATTAATATTAACAGTAAGAAGCTGAAATCATAACACAAAACTAATATAACATAAAGGCATGTAACAGAGTAGTTGCGAGAAAATTACCCCCACTCCTTCTATTTTTTCTGACTTCTGCGGCGTAAATCCCAGCGCGACGTACTATTTGCCAGAGTTACCCTATAGTGAATATTTTATTCAATATTCTTGTGGATCTTTCCAAAATACTACAACAAAATTTTTTTTGGTTAAATGAGTTGACAATTTTCAAGTACCACTTACATTAACATTATCTGAGGTATTTAATCAACGACTAAAACCTCTTAAATATTGTTCAGGATCATGACTTTGATAACATTTGTCAAGATCAAGGCTATTGAAAGTCATTCATCTTATTTTTATTTGTAACATAAAAATGTAAGGTAAGAACAACCTTAATAGCCTTGACCCTAAAAAATCAAGGTTATGATCTTGAACAACATTCAAAAGTTTTTAAACGTTGATCGGACATCTTGGATAATATTAATACCGACAGTATACTTAAGCTTTGTCAATTCAAATCCCGAAAAACACTTAACCGTAAGGAATTGTAATGTTTTGAAAAGGTCATGACATCAGTTAAAAGAATATTAAATAAAAAGTGGGAGTTTTCATTAAAAATGTTAAAGTTGACATTGAGAGCTCCTCCATACTTATATTTAAAATCAAATATGTAACGCTGTTTAATGTATTTATTGAAACTCTACAACTTGTGTATAAAATATTTTTCTCTCTAATGCCTCGTTTTCAAATAATTTACCGGTTCTATATTTTTTCCTTATCCTGTATATTACTCACCGTTGGAAGATTAATTTTAGAGATTAAGGCTGGATTGTTCCACTTTTCGGCAAACTTCAGCTCACTGTCTCACTCGCTTACTCTCTTATGCGTTGTTTACAATACACGGAGTAAGAAATAAAAGTAAGAAATTGACCACAGTCGATTATTCTTCTCACATTCGACTGTGATCGGTCAATTTCTTACTCTTACTTCTTACTCTTTATATTGCAAACAACACATTATACTTTTACTCTGTTACTCTTTTGTTTATCCAAACTAAGTAAATTACCACATAGTTTATCTGAAAATGGAATAATCAGCCCTAAAAGACTGATTTTAAATCTGTTAAGAAGATATAACGTATTCTGAAAATTGTAATTAAATTATATAGAAAAAATTAAAGACAGGAACAAAAAAATATAAAGTAATGCAGCTATTCAGAACAGACTCATTGTTCAATAAAATATTTTAAAAAATACGTATGAACCTAATTGTTACTATTAAGTATTAAAACACACGAAATCTGATGAATATTCTAACCGTATTCGATCTTCTATAAATCATATAAAATATGAATTATAATAAATTTTTGAAGAATACTCCAATATAAATTTAATTATGAATTATCCATTGAGAACTCTTTAGATATTTATTTTTCTAATTATGTACGTATACCGAGAAAAAAAGTCGCTGTTCAAAAAACTATTAGTTCAAAACTATTAGTTCAATTAAATGTAGCGGTCACGGGCGCTATCAAGCAAATATTTGTTAATTCAACCAAATATTATTAAATGTGTGTGTGTGTGTGTTAATTCGAACAAATAACATGTTTTGAATTACAAGATTTTGTTAACCTAAATATATAAATATTTAAACTAAATAATCACTACGAACTAAATGCATTTAGTCAAGTTAGCAACTTCTTTTTCAGTGCAGTAAAAAACACTCTTGTGTTGAAACTGGTCCTTGTTAAAATTTCTTGTTGAATTTTGAATATATTCGAGTATTAATTTTATACAACGTGACTGTGTTATTTGAATATTTTGTACTAAATTGACATTCAACATTAGCATTAAAATAACACAATTTCTTAATAAATAAACAATTAACATAAAAATATATCGTATCTTAAAACGTAAATTTTTAAATAAATAAAATATGTTAATTCAATATATTATATATGTTAATTTCCCGAACCGTGTTAATTTAACATGTTATAAATATTAATTTTACTGAAGAAATATTATTTATATTGCTTACTAATTGCATTTTTTGTGCTCACTTTTTACATAATTTGCGTTATTTTCTAACATATTCATCATGCATTAACACAATCTTAACTTAACACATAAAGTTAGGTGGATCACGTGAAACATATAAAATGTATAAAATTTAACACAAATTTCCCAACTGTGTGTAAATAGTCTTTAAAATGATTTCTCCTCGAAATTTTATTTACCTATGTGCTATCTAGGCAGTTTAAGATCTCGCTCGCTTTTCAATTAACGGATGAAATCTCCAGCATATTAATTAGATCGAAGAAAGCGAAACAGCTTCTCTTTTCCTCGCAGTTTGTAGACGAACAATCGGTAACTTCGTAATTTAATCAAGACGACGAGCCGACTAAGATTTGACCAAACATAGAGCGGCGACAGAGCCGTGCCATCGGTGACAGATATATTAGGTACGATTCAATAGAGACGTCTGCATTACATTATTCGACGGGTAGATCTGTACGACAAACACAAGATCAACTTTTCCCATGCCGTCCACGACAGGGGTTCTCATTGTCAATGAGACGAACGGAAGCGCGCGAGGGGTGGGCACGGCATCGTGTTTGTCTCTCGCAACCCCGCGGATCGTTCCCTTTAAATAAACCAACCGCGTCGTAAGAGAAATCGTTGACTCCCGCGCGCCGAGTCTTATAGTAGGGCATTTGGGCTTCTGATAAGCTCCCGTTATTGAATTTCGCGAGCATTGAGTTTGCGAGCGATCCCGCGGAAGCGTCTTTGCTAACTGGCAGGCACTGTTATGAGAAGGAATGGAAATTCACAAGAGACTTTTACCATTCGGTTACCGCGGTCACTGCGATTATTGCTTGCAAATCCCAGAAATTTTCTCGTGACTCTCAGAGATTTCGCTTACAATTACATACTTAAAAGATAGAAAATAAACTATAATACAGAATTTTATTTATCTCAGCAATAAGATTTATATTTTTCGGTGATACATGACGTTTTCCTTTAAACGTACAGGTTCTTCACGATGTAATCCTCGAAGGGGGCGGCAAATCCTGCAAGTAAGATAAATTTGCATGGGAAAACGCAAAGCGGCATGTATGCATATCTCTCTCGCAAATTGTACGCGTACGTAGTGTATCCGGCGTAAGTGAAAACACGACGAAAATGGGAAGCGCTGAACTGGTATAAACAAGGGTCGCATGCAATATTAGGGGCATTAAGTCGCCATAAAGAGCGCATTAGGGGCGCGCCCCGTGCCCTCGAGGGGTAGTTTAGCGTTTAATTGTCCCACTCCGTGTATCAAAGGTTTCGATTTCTGCTTGACTACGCGCGTTATAAATCCACGTACGCTCATACGTTTCGCACGTTTATACGCATCTCGCCGTTATTGTACACGGCGAGTACTTACGTTCGAGCGGACGTTAATACACCCATCGTTAATGAGATGAGATCGTTAAATGGTTAATTCATTCTACGTACGAGGCCCGAATTGCGCGTGGGTTTTGTAACGCGCATCAAACGGCCGGATAATACGCTGAATTATCCTTCATTGTTACAGATTGTTCCCTTAAACAATTACTAATGTTGAACGATCCATTATTGAAGCATCTCGGTTCTTATTAGCGATGAGAGTTACCGTTTATTCGATAATTTATTCATCTATTCATATCCTTCATAATTTTATATGTATATCTAAAATAAACAATTACAAAACCAGCTGTTAAAAGTCAGCGCAATAAACAGGGCGCAATATTAGAAATAAAATCTAATTTAACCTTTATTACATACGATTAGGTTATTCGTGTCCTGCATACATTTATTTCCTTTCTTTTTAAATACTAGAAGCACCTATAGCGAGATGCTAACTCTATTTATAACTTTATTTTAAATACAACTGAGCTCTGCTATACTTTAATATTTTTAGAGAATATTTATAAAATTGTATACCAAACAAAAAAAAAAGAATAGAGACCACACACATTATTTATCAGTAGTGGGATTCTCTAACGTCTTATTGACAATGTCGCTATCGTTAATTAGCGACAGTCAATGTCGAGAATTGTCCTTTTTTTTCTAACTTCGTCCTTGCCATTGTCTGTCACTATCCAGATAGACTTGTATGATGATCACGATATGCACAAATTAATTTACTGAAAATTTAGAACAATTTTATGATTATTTATGACATTATAAAAGCAAAAACGTTTATATTAAAGTAAATATAAAATTTAGATTATTCGAATGATTAAATTTTTTGTTATAAAATTACAGAAACATATGTATGAAAATATATCTTCAGATTTATAATATTCTTTCTTCGATTTCACTATATGAAATATTTACATCATACATAATTAAATAAAATACATCATATAATAATGCACATTTACAATTATCATGTGATGCTACAGAAAGCTTAAATAATTTTTAAATTTGTCTTTATTTTATGCCGCATAAAGTACGGTAAATATACTGTAAAATTTGGGTAAACAAATGTCGATTTTGATGTATCGAATTTTGTTGAAAGGATTCGTAATCCTGATGTGATGTCATAGTAAGCATAAATGATTTGTAAATTTTCCTTATTTTACCAACATGAGAAGATACGGTACTAAAATATTCTGAAAAAAATCTAAAAAAATTCTCACAATTCTATAAAAAGAAAATAAACAATTTTTGTCTCTTACTATTTTTTCGTAAAGTTAATAGTACTTGAGTAAAAAGTTATTGAAAACCAGCATTCGTTGATTTTTAATAATTAATATTTTGTTAACTTCTCTATTGCGAAAATTGTAAAATAGTACAGGACTTTTCGTCTCAGTTTAGTCCGCTCTACCTGCTTACGCGTGTTGTCAGGAGTTATCAGACACCCTATATATACATACATGTTTATTACATACATATATGATCGGTACGAATGTCAAAATAAAATTCAATATATGCCAAATTTAAAAGTATTCAGACAAGCGTGCGATTAGCTCAACGTTAGTGTAGGTAGGCTACCACACCCCAAAGAGATCTTAGGTTCAAATCCCGTCGATATTCCATGCGTTTTCAAGAATATTTATAATTGCGTTAATTATAAGAATTTGTATATACATAAAAATAATTAATAAACTTAATTAATAAATATATATTCTGAAAATAAAAAAACAAATTAAATTATAATTAAATTTTTTTTTCGTTAAAATATTCCCAGTAGACAAATGTACATATACTTTATAGCAACTTCACGTTTATCTTAGAATAATCCAATGCTTCATAGATGAGCCGATTATGATTCGAAATATTGCAGCAACATTTAGTAGACGATATATCATGATGCAAATATGAGACACTAAGAATCAGATTTTTGTTTCTCATATTTACATCATATTTGCATCATGGTATTTCATTTTCTGATCTACTAAATACGATTGCAATATTTGGAATCACAATCGGCTCATCTATGAAGCATTTGATGATCGAATACAACGTAAAGTTGCAGTAAAATTGATGTACATCTGTCTATCTGGGTAGTTAACGATGATTATTTTGAGATAATTTCTTACGCGAAAATCTTAATACAGAAAAATGTCCAGGTTACAATACTTTTTAAATTAATAGCGTCACAGAATTGATCTTTTTCGTATTAAAATTTTAAATTCAAAATTATATCTCAGGGACATATTCCTAAAAGGTAATGCGATAGTTACAGGACACCCTGTATTGATATATTTATTTATTACATATTTTACTAATAAAAGACAAGTATAAAACTAGATAATTTTACTTAACGTAATAAAGTTCCAGTTTGCATCATTTTATCTGGGGGCTTTCATGTTTGCTACGATAGAAGAAGAAGAAGAAGAAGAAGAAGGTGAAGGAAGGCGAGGACTTAAAGCATTAACATATTTAGAGCTTAAACTCGCCAGGCAATTTCTAATTACACGAAAGCGATTTCGATCTCCGAGGACTTTTCGCGTGAAGGATATTCAGTGACTTCCCACAAGCCCTCGGCGAGACACATGGCTCAAGATTCGCGCGGTTTGCGGTGATGACGAAGCGTGCACACACACACACACACGCGCGCGCGCGCACACATGCATATCAAACGAGCATACATACGCATCACCATGTAGATACAACTATCTACAACTACACACGCTCGCGTGTATATATTATACGACAGGGGTAGCCGAAACGTATAAGAGGAACAGGCGAATACCCAAGTTGCTATTGAACCGATTTTGAGCAAATATCACTCGGGGAGATTCGCGATGCCGGGTGGTGAGGGTGGTGCAAGTGGAGGACGAGAGAGGAGGACGAGGAGAGAGAGCCAGGACGAAGAGGTAAAGGAGCAACGTGGGGTTTGAGCGGGCGGAAGAAGAGGAATGGGACGCGAAGTGTGGTGGGAAAAGGACGGGCAGAGGGGGAGAGGGAGAGATCGGGACCGAGAGAGGCGGAGACAGGAGAGCCCGAGAGCTCGCAAGCCCTTCGGCAAATTTCATAACCGAACTTGTCGTATTTGCCCAGATTATTTCAATATATTCGACTCAAGCCGGGAATCTGTTTGCGAGCGAGTGTATGCGTGAATGGAACTTGCCGCCGCGGTCGCGGCTCGCCCGCGCGCGCTCGCGCTCGCGCTCACGCTCGCGCATATGTGCGCTGATGTGCGCTGATGTGCGCCCCGTGCTGCTGTCGCATGTCGCCGCGGCTCCACGGACGGGTGAATCAGGGTGGATCAGGGTGGATGATGGAAATGGGCGCGCGAGGATGCCCCCGTGCACACACGGCCGTGTAAACGCGCACGGTCCGCTCCTCGCCGCTCGCTTTTTCCGCGGGTAAGCGCAAAGTGACACGAGGACGCGTAAAAAGCGCGCGTACTCGCGCCAGTGTCGGCCCCGTCGGCCCCGTCGGCCCGCTCGCTTTCGTTTCGGCAAGTCGGGATGAAAAATCTCGCAGCGATGCTCTCAACGGACAGATTTCATACTCCACCCCTCTCCCTCATCCCTCCGGCCAGCCCGTGGTTATCGTGATTGCAAACATCGCGGTACCTTTTGATTACTGAAATAGCAAACATGATACTTACAATCGCGCAATGGTAAATCAGGAAGAGTACGTCGGAGATATTGAAACATAATTGTAATTAACATTAAAATAGTAATTGCAATTGTTATGTTAAACATTGATTTTTAAATCAAATAACACAATATCTTTTGACAATCCGAAAAGATTTGCCCAAATCCAATCCTATTACTCTCTGATCTATCATAAAATATGATGGGATATGAGAATACAGTGACGGATTAATATATAGGCAAACAAGGCACTTGCCTAAGGCGGCAAATTTTTGAAGACAAAATCTTCACACAGTTGAGATAAATTTTTAATTTGTTAACCTAACGTTTTTGCATAAATTACACCGAGCATATTTTATCAGAAACGATATCTTAAATATACAGTTAAAAATGTATTATATTTATATTATTTATTAAAGATTATTAAATATTTTTATCAGCTAATGCGGGTGTATAAACCTTTTTTTTTTATCCATCTTCCCTTTTATCAAATTTATAAATTATTGAAGCCACCTGGGGACGGATAGATATTGGTGCCTAGGGGTAGCAAAATGATTAATCTGTCACTGTTTATTAAGGTTTGTTGAATGTTTTTACCAGCTAATGCGGGGATATAAATCATTTTTTTAAATCCATTTTCCCTTTTATCAAATTTATAAATTAATGAAGCCACGTGAGGGAGACTAGATGTTGGTACCTAGGGGCGGCAAAATGCTTAATTCGTCATTGAAGGAATAATCATATTTATTATTAACATAGAAATATTACACTCTTAAATAAAAAATTCTGAAATGTAGAATAAATTGATGTCATTTCGTGCTAAATATACTGTGACATCAAGCATTGTGCTAAATATATACTATGACTAGCACTGTGCGTTGTATATATATATAATATCAAAAAAGGATTTATTCTTAACATAAGAATATGTAAACCTAAATTTATATGTTATTTATAAATTTGCAGGGATGAGAAGGTTACTTTGTAAAAGTAATTAATTACAATTGCAGTTTTTTTCTCTCAAAAAGTAACTAATTACCGTTACACATTATTGACTTTGAAAAGTAATTCGTTACAGTTACAGTTATTGAAAAAGTAACTTTCAGTTACTTTTAAGTTACTTTTAAGTTTTTTTTTCATCAGAATTTTCAACAGAACATCACGAGTAACATCGGTACCATTAGGATTGCGTTCAGAAACGTACCGTTCCTCGACTGTCTCCATATATCGTTTTATCCTTGTTATTCACGTAAACAAGGACGTAAACAAGGATACATAGGGTCATTTGAATGACGTAGTCTAGGACAATTAAAGAAAAAGACTGGTTTACGTTTACATTATATAATTTTATATAATTTTATTTAAAAAAAATAAAAAATATGAATATGAAGCAATAAACACATATGAATATGATTATGAAACAGCACACATATACAATTTTATGTTATTTTTACAAAAAGAATTTTTCATTTTATATTTGGATAAAAGTTGCAAATAAATTCCAGCAATGATCCAAAGTATTAATAAAAATTCTTATTAATTTTTAACAAAATTTGATTTTCGATTCTACCATCGTGTAAATTCCCTCTCTGTGGCGTTACTACGGGACTACCAATGCCGAAGAGTTTATTGAGCACTTTAGTTAAATTTCTTTCTTCTGATCGTAATCAATCAAATGTTTCAAAGCATTTGGAGCGCCAAGTGGACACTACCGCACACTAAATTGACAAGTAAGTTTGAAATATATAAAGTAAACTATAAAAGTAACTATTAAATTAGTTACTAGTTAGTTAAAAGATGTAACTTAAGTTAAGTTATAGTTACAGACGGGAAATAAATAACTAAATTAAGTTACAGTTATTGAAAAAAGTAACTCTAACTAACTTCATTACAAATAACGAGTTACTTCCATCCCTGTAAATTTGTATACCATATGTTACTCTTGTCTCAAGTCAATTATTATGTTATTTGTGATAGGAGAAATTATCGATCTAATCTTAACATTGTTTTATTTTTATGCTGTATAAGATTGCGATAACATTAAATATATGTCAAGATTCTTTTTTCTTGTTATCAGAAATTCTTTCTGAAAAGGTATATTGCATATAAAGCTGCATAAAGCTACATGCACAGACGATTACATTTTTCACTTAGCTACACTAGAATAATTGCTGTTTATCCGTTTGTATGTTTGTTTTTAGTCAGTGCGTAATAGAGAATTGTGTTTCGCGGATTAAAGAAGAATATTTTTTTGTAATTATTCACGATGCGTGAATAAATCGATTCCTCTAATGAACCGTTTCCACGGGGACGAACCGCTCCCCCGAGCTCGTGAATCAGGGCGATAGATTTCACTCGTTCGCGCGCGCGCGCGCGCGCGTCAAATTGGCAGGAAACGGAGCGTCGGCTAATATGCGAGGCGCCTCATAAAGTCGTGCTAATTAAATAAAAGGAGGAGGCCGACGAAAAGCGACGGTCCGCAGAGTCACGTGTCGCCACGTGCGCTCGTCTTTCGCCGGTCCAGCCCATCCTCTGACGACAGTTTATCATAATGTATTATTAGTTCGCGGAGAGCGGTCATATTAGTCCGATGCCGTGAACCGATTCGAGAATCAATTAAATAACAATACTAGCTCGTTAATCCATCCGCGAGACCGCAGACTGCGGCTCGGAGCGATCCGACCAATTCTCGCTGGGTGTTTTCCGACGGGTGTTGCGTGATGTGACTATACTTTGAAGATCTAACTACAGAAATCACTTACAATTACATAATTACATACAGGGATATTTTAGACAGAATTTACAAGATTTAAAAATTTAAAGCACAAATGTACAAAATATATAATATTAAAAAAATTTTTTGTACTATTTTATTATGTATATTATATATTTATATACAGATGTTTTTAAGCATCAATTCTATTCTTTTATTCTTCTAAAGTTTTACTACACTGTACAATGTGCCATTCATGAGCGCGGGAATTTTAGACACACAGTTTAATCGGCTAACTTTCAAAATCTCTCTTATATTTAAAAACTATTGTTAGAGCCTTAATATTTTGGTATTAGAATTTTCGTCCTAAAATAATCTCAAGAATCTGCGATTAACGATGCCACGTAAAGTCAGAGATACCTTGATATGTGTATTATATTTATATATTATAATAACGTTTTAGATATTTGTGTGTTAATACATTAATTCTTGAATTAATCTCTAACTATTTTGAATTTTGTAAATTTTATTCATTTAAAATATCTTCAATACAATTGTAAGTCATATCTGCAATTAAATCTCCGAAGTATAAACGTATAAATAATTATTTTAACTATTTGTTTCAGTAATGTGTGAATTTTAAAAACATTTATTATGAAAGACACAAATAAATTAGCTGTATTATTTATTATATTCATAAGACAAATGCATGTATATGGATGGACAGATGGGGACGAATATCTAGTATATAAAACGAATAATTATATTAAATTAGATTAAATTAATTAAATTTAATTATATTTTAAATCAATTGCTTTCTATATTTTGTCTAATTTAGTTTTGTAAAAATATTCATCGGGATCGGATAATGTATACGAGAACCAATCGCTATTCTGGACAGAGTAGTTCCGACAGATGTAGAAAAACAGATGTAAGAGAGATAATAATTGCTGACAGACCGGCGCGATTCGAGTTAAAATTAAATTCCCTCTCTCGACGACACGTTAGGCGGATAAGCAGGATTCGAGGATCGTAGTAGACAGAAGCCTCCATTGTTTCATTCGATTTACACCCGTGCTCTATACCCGTAATACAGAACCTGCAATTTACAGGAGAATGAAAAGTTAAGCCTGTGCAGGAAGCTCAGGGGTGGCGTGCAGACAATAGGCCCTAGCTTTAAAATCTCTACGGCAAACAAATGGGAAAGCCCGGCTCAAAACGTAATTGAGATATTGAGATCTGATTAAGATGAAATCAATAACACATTCTGATATACCGTCATGCCTCTTGCTTCGTTCTATATTTGATACAATAGAGATTCGCGTTAAAAACTGTCAAAATGCAATTATAATTTGAACGAATTCCAAGAAATATCATGGGAGAGTGGCAACAATAATAAATAAAAATTGCAAGAATTTATTATTAAAAATTACGTTTATTGCAAGCATAGTGTGATAGTCTATACGTGTATTACAATTATAATTGTCAAACATATTATTTGTTTAATATCCAACATAATTGAGATATAAATTCTAATCAACTTGTTACTCGGTTAGATAAAATTTCATTTGTCATTTAAGTAGATAAAATAATAATTCGTAGTTATTATTTTATTGCTAAATTTTAATCCTAATAGTTGATTAAATGTCTACCCTTTTAGAGATAAAGGAATTTAGTGTATGATTCTATATATATATATATATATAAAAGAAAAAACGTCAATAATAAATTTGATCACTATTTTGCTTTTCACACTACAGAGCCTGCCATAATATATCCGAGCTAATTTCTATTTTCACACTTCGGATCAAATACGTCGATGTTCATAGGGACCGTGTCAGAGATAGACCGGTAGCGTGTGCTCACAAACTAGAAACAGCCCCATAAACTTGTAAGCTTACACCTCTTTCTATCGTGGAATACCCGCCCTCCTTGGAAGATCCGAAGGGAGAAAAATCACAATAAAAGATACTTCTGTGGCCAAACATGGCCACGAGATTATTATTCGGTGCGGTTCTATACACGGTGTAATGTGTCCGCATCTGCCTGCATTCGCCGCGGGAGGTCGGCGGGGAGCATTCGATAGAAAGAAGCCCTCGAGAGAATCTCTCTCCAGAGCGGGGTCTCGCCGCTTCCGTACGGCTAGTCTCGTATCCGGGACGCGGTCGCGGATCAAGTCCTGGGCCGAAGCCAATGGACGATCCTGGTTCGCTCGTAGACGACCAATCGGCGGTCGGGTTGTCGGTGTACCGCGCATATTCTACCGTGTAATCGTGTAACCGACCCTCTTTGTCGCGGCTTTTCGAGAGGTGCGTACACCAGCGTACCCGCCGTGTCATAGCGCGGCGGCGCGGCGGCGACACTTCTCCTTTTTTTCCCATACCGCCGCTAATTATCCACCGAAATCCCCTTAAACGGCCATTAAATCCAACCCTCGAACACCGACCGTGAAAGCACTTTAGGGCTAAACGGATACAGCGGCTGGATTGCGAGAGCGGTTTCAATAATAACCGAGCCTTTCGGCGAGAGACTCTTTTGTAGCATCGCGACGGTTCTTGGGTATGAAATCAATGACCGAATAATTTGTTACGCGGACGCAAATGCGGCAATCTTGAGAGAGAGAGAGAGAGAGTAGAGCTGCAAATTTGGGACTGTCGTATTAACTCTAGATTGTAGAAAAGAAATATATAATGTAAAATACAATTTTTATATTTAAAATGCAATGTTATATGTATGTAAAATACAATTTCTTAAATATTACAAAATTAATATTAATTAATTAATCTCTCTAACCTCAATTAAATCTTAATTAAAACCAGGAGCTTTCCTTATATATTTTAATGTAAAATATAGATGATTATCAGAAAATTATTGTTTGCAATTCAAGAGACAAATGTGGTAAATTTACTTGGAATTATTTAAAGCACTTAAGATCCAGATTTGACGGGTATAATAGGCATTATTTCCAATTTATTTTGTATTATATATTGTCTATAATTAACTGAATGTTAGTAAATAGAAAGCACTTTATGCGATCAGAGCTGGATTTCATAATTAATGTTCAATAACATCTTGTGCATAAATTTATATATATTTTCCATTTTTTTCAAACTAGCATCGAGGTCGAGGACAGTCGAGATCTGTTTTTCTTCGAAGAAAGTTTTGAATTGGTGTACATACACTGATGCAATAAGTTAGAACAAAACAGATATAGTTTGTTTTCGCTCTAATTTATTGCACTAGTTTAGAATTAGTTGAAAACTAAGAAAAAGAGCAGATTTTTGGTCTTGAAATACAGTCAAACTGACGCTAGAATAGTAATATCATAAATTGATAATGAATTTAATAATAATAATGTTAATAAGCATCTATAAACTATTACAAAGAATTTATTCACCTCGATCAGGGTTCAAAGAACCTAGACTTTCTTACTAAGGCCGCGTCTAGCGTAAAAGACAAGTGTCTTTATAAATTTGACGCATATGATGATATTTATCATAGTTTGAAGATCTGAAAAATGTACATAAATTTACACAAATATTATTAAGGACTTTAAGGACCAGTTTCAACTGGTATACTACTCTTTCTCTCTCTATTTATTTGTGTTATTCACATATCGATCTAAGTTTCACATATAGCTGAATGTCCAGCCTAATAAAATAAATTTTTTTTAATGACATCTTTCTTCTCCTTCCCTTCTCTCTCTCTCTCTCTCTCTCTCTCTCTCTCTCTCTCTTTCTTTTTCTTTCTGAACTTTTTCTAGATTATTATGAAGATATATACAGGTGTCTAGTTTCCAGAATGCCCCTGAATGAAAAATATATATATACAAGCGCGCGAGATAGATAATCAGCTTAATGTAATGCGGTATAGTAAAGGATGGAAATGGGCCGGCTGGCCATTTTATCAAAGAGCAGTCGCAGCCTTTCGTGTCTCACGCTTTATTAGATTGTACATCGACAGAACGGAATTAACTGTGCGATTAATTTACGACCGATACGTCGAGATAAAGCTGATCGTGAACCGGAACGATCAATTTTCGCTTAAACAGAAAAAAACAAAGTGTCTGCCTACAATGACATTTAGGATAATTTTCCTTGTTTTTGATATCATCACTTGATATCATTTTAAAATATAAACATACATATATAAATGCAGGGTTGGCAAATAATACGTTACTTGTAACGTCGTTACCGTTACAAGTTACTTTTTTTGGTAACGAATTGGTAACGACGTTACATTTTCTTCTGAGTAACGTTCATAATAACGTAATTACATTTTTCAGGAAATGGTAACGATTTTACCAGTTGTTTTTATCGTTACTTTATATCTAGCCACGTAAAAGTTTTAATCCTAACTAGACTGTGGATATACGTATATAAGCAGACTTTTGCGGTAAAGAATATTTACCTCAAAAATCTGCATATAATAGCGTTTTTTATTAGCAGAAGTAATGTCAGTACACTTTTAAACAGTCGTACACAAATTGACGTAAATCTGTATGTTTAATATAAAAATATAGAAACGAGTTAAACCGCAAAATCCTCAATACATTTTATTATGCTATTTATAAAATATATTTTGTGCATTTCATTAATTGAGAAATCGTATTTTTACATTCAGATTAGACTAGCGTACAATAGCTATAACGTACACTGAGTTCTGCTAATGAAAAACGCTATAATATTCTACTAGTGTCAAGAAAAAAAGGAACGACTTGCTACATTTTGAGTGATACTAAAAACTAACAAGTTACTTTTGTAAATCAATAACGAGTAACGATAAATAAATTACTTTTTGGAAAAAGAAAGGTAACAATAACGAGTTATTTTTATGTACGTAACGTTGTTGGTAACGTTGCCAACCTCTAATACATATAATCTATCTATTCTTTATATGAATATTGATACCATTATTAAATACAATTACAATTGAAAATATAATTAAAATTGATATGGTAAAATTATTTTACAAATGTAATTTTTGTGAAATGTATATTTTATACAGAAAAACTGAGATTTATCGTCCAATGTTCGAATGTGAATACAAATTACTAAACGAAGACAAAAAGATTCAGTATACCAGTTAAACAATGATATAAGTACGTATAGTAACTTTGTTAATTGTTAAAAAAATTATCAGTGTAAAAAATATTTTAGACAATATGTTACATATATGTATATATAATATATATATATTGTATGTAAATTATATATAATTTATGTATTTTATAATATTTTATATACACTGAGAAAAAAATGCTGTTGATTCAATTAAAATCTATATTACGTGCTGTCACTGACATAAGTAATTAATTCATACATATTTTTTATTGACATAAAAGCCTTATTATTGAAATAATAATTTATGCCTTTATATCAATAAAATATACGCATGAATTAATCACTTATGTTAGTGACAGCCCATAATACAGACTTTAATTGAATCAACAGCATCTTTTTCTCAGTGTATGTATATAATTCAGATAATATTTTTCATTTTGAGTCTATAGCACACACTGATTACAGAAATAAAAATAAAAAATGCTCTTAAAGTGCAAAAACTGACGATGTATCATATAATTCTTCTCTCAGTATGTTCAATTTTCCAAGTAATGCACAATAACTATCTCATGTAAGAAATACTGCATTTCGCTTTATTAGACGAATACTTATTCCTGAAGGAATTGAGGGAGATATCAGCCTTTATTCTGCGTTTACACGCTAAATTTTCTCCTTCCGAGGGGGAGGGGGTACTCTTGACCCCGCGCAAGATCGCACTCCGGCACGGACTCCCGATACCCGTCACATGCGAGCACGCCTTAATGCATCTTTTATTCCGCGAAAACCGCTTCATTCGAGAAAATTGATCGAGTGTGAAAGGCCTCGTTCCACGACCCATTAGAATTCCATGCGCTTTGATCTTTTCAACGAGCCGGAGTGTATCCGATCGCGCTCTGTCGTTCCACCCCTCTCCATCCTTTTTTATGAAAAGCGCTTTTCGCGGGAATCAAGCGCGAGAGTGCAATGAAATTAAATTTCAAACCAAACAACAGTCTGACACGGTCTATCATTCTTTCAAACTCCTCTCTAAATTAATTCGCGTGCAATATTACGATGTCAATTTATAAAGCGTTGCTCTGTTCATGAAAAACTGCGATAACACTTGATGTTGTGTTTTAAACTGTTGCAATATTTTACAAATTAATCTTCAATTGTTTTAATAATCTAGGCTAATAGACGATATAAATGGTAGCTAACGTTTGCACGAATTTATTTGGGCGGTTTGAAATAATTTGTGCCTCGACGAAGATTCAATATTTCGGAATCATGTTGTTTTGTTATTCAGCGATGGCTACGTCGTAAAATAACTAAAGTACGAATACGACCAAATCGGTAAGCTGCAGGTATATCACTTTTCAAGACAGCTTCAGGCTCGGGAAGGGCCTACGATTTCTGAGCGTAAGCCTATCAGCGTAGAAGCCATTATTGTTGGTCACCCCTCGTGCGGGGGGTTGAAAAGACGACGAGGGCTAGAAAGAGATCGTTTTTGAGACCGCCGATCGTCGCCTTGCTGGGTACACCCTGGATGGTCTGATGCCCTCTAATGGCCTTAATGAAGTGTGTACACCTAATGTGTACGTAGAGTCGGGCGCGGCGTCATAACGACACTAATTTTTAAGCATAACCATACACCCAGTTTCACATCGTGTGAACAAGAGTGGTTGCCAGAACTTTCGTCAGCAAGAATCGCGGGACGTACCTTCACGCAGAACCCCTTCTGCAGTAGGGGAGTTTCGCGGTTTTTCGTTACAAATTAGGGCGATTTTGACATTGGAAATGTCCGAACCAGTTAATTTCGAACAGTTCAATTCTTGACATGCTTTATAAACGCACAAATAAAAAAATTGTACTTCTTATGTCAATTATTATATTATTACAAGAATAATATAATTTGTTGAACGTAACATTTGTCAATTATAGTGTTGTTATTATAAAGCAAAGTTTCACAAAAAACTGTTATCAAATCAACGATTATAGAAACATTGTACTCCAAAACAATACCTACCGTGCGGCCTGAACAGGACATTCCCGCACGGAAGCAATAGTTTTGCTGAATCTAGATTCAAAAATTTAGATTCAAATCTGAAAATAATTTTGTTAGAAAAACAAAATAATTATGTAGAACGCTCGAAATGATTGCTAGAATGTCAAAATTTTTTATTGTACAACGTTGCTTAAACTGTGCTTAAACGTCCTATAATTATTTTGATAGTCCGACAAAATTATTTTTAAAACTGTATCTAACTAAAAATTGTCAAATACTCTAGCAAAACTGTTCTTTCTATAGGCGGAAGTAAAAACACTGGACTTGTGATTAAAGAAATTTAATACATTAAACACAAACATCAAACTCAGGGAACATAGAACGCTAATACACAATAGTATTACACAGTAGGACAATAAATTAGAACTATATTGAGTTGGAACGAAAGTTTCGTAACGCTACTTTATTTGTATCCTATCTACATGTTTTTTAAAAAATTAGAAAAAAAATTTCTTTAATTTCCCACATAGCACATTTTATTTTAGAAATCCTTCTGGGAACGTTCTCAGATTGCTGAGACGCTTTCAAGAAGTCCTTCAGAACTTGCAAATCCATGCTATATGGGTTTTGACATTAATATTCGATAGAGCAAAGTTTCAGCTTTAAGCTATAATCTATTTTTAAATCATATTAATCTATTTTTAAATCATACTATGATGATTTTTAACAGAGTTATGAGAAATCAAAGTCAAAAGGCTCCTATTCTTTAGTTTACGATAACTCAGTAACAAAAAAATTTTTTAAACATGAAAAAAAAATTTACAGGGAAAACTTTAAGCTTTTACGCTAGAAAGTCGAAAATTTTTTTTAGTTTTGAGCACATAACAGACCCACAAAGTAACAAGAAAATTGTCTATTTTGCCCAGCTTGTGGTTTTTCATATGTAAAAATTACTCAAAAGACAGTAATTTTTCGAAAGTAGAGATTTTAAGCTTTAAAATTTAAATTTTACTCATTTTTAACGAAGTTACAATTGCTTGAATTTTTAAATTCGTAGCGCGCGCGCTACAAACCCAGTTAGTCCCTTTAATTCTAACCAATATAAGCTCGTAATACGAGACGTGAGTCGAATTCTGAAGTCTGCTTTTGTACTTAAGATATCGACTCGTTAATCGCGTCTTGGAAACGATCTTTGATTTTCTTCCCGTCGGCAGTCTCGTAACGATCTGCCACAGCTGTGCGCGATATCGATCGGATTCATTATCAGCTGACCGGCAGAACGTAGGCGACGAAATTAAAGGACGTTACAATACGATTTGAATGGAATTATTTGTTGTGAAGTACACACTTATCGATTAATTACATCGTGAATTAACGGAACATTAAACAGATAAACATTGGCACGATAATAAAAGCGGAAATTCACTTGTATATGCTTTAATATTTCAAATTTCAAATGAATTCTGCTACATCAGATCGAGCGTACTCGCATGAGAGTGATTATTATTTCGTGGAGGCAACGTTAATTCCGGATAATGACACTCGACGAATTATTAGCGCCGAAAAAAATCACAACGTTTCCGTGTGCGATATTCTAAGCATTATATCTCCACCTACACAAAACCATCGCGGTAAGCATCAGCTATTGCGAATGTATCATATACGTGCTTAGGAATATTATTTCGACTTTACACCCAAATTAGTCAGTGGTTTTGCACGAGTCATTTATATGAAGTTTATGTAGAAACCATAATAATGTTTGCTGCAATGTTTACATGGACAAAATATCAAATGGAAAGATATCGAGTTATTACGCGTTAAATTCTACAAATTAATACGTAAAATTGTAGCTTTATTAAATAAAGTTGTCTGCATACATAATTTTATTACAAATATTACATTAAATTGGAAATAAGTTTGAAAAAGTTTTATTATTTATAAATCGTCATATATATACATTTTAATTAGAAAATAATGTATAGTTATTATTAATCAAAAATCTTTCTATTATATTTTATCTTGAATGTCACAGTCTTGGAATAGTTGCTTTAAATTTTATGCTTTAGAAGGATTTTATAATTCTAATCCTTCTCTCCAATTTTTATTATGTAATTTTATTGCGCAATCATATATAATTGTATGAAAAAAATAAAAAATTTTAATAATATTTAGTTAATAAACACGTAATTGTAATGATAGATTCAAAGAAAAAATTAATATATCAATGATTACGATGTTGGTTTTTATCACGACAGATTTACTAATAATAATCGAAATTATTTAGGCTGCATTAACGTCGAGTTTTCGCGATAATTTTTGCAAGATGGCAAAATCTTTTCAAACGGCATCGCTATCGGCAATTTTTACTGCCGTCAAGAAATGCAGAAGAAGAACGAAAAGAAGGAGACTCCGTTAGGAGACAGAAGCGTTGAAGGACAAAGAGGTAGAAATATGAAGTGAGCATATTACTATTGAGAATAAGTACCTGGCTTCGAGACGGGTGCTCTGTTCCGGAGAGAAGGGCATGGAGCAATAGGGGATGGACGGTGGGGGTGTAAATGGGGTGGCACAATGGGCACTAATGGATCTCAAGCCGCCGCGAGAGGCGCTGCTTTTAATCTAATTGTCCTTCGTAACAACCGCGATCGCGATCAGTGGTATTCAGTTGTAATTCTTCATCTATACTGAAACATTTTGTAAAAAAAGTGAGAAACGCGATTAGTGGAAATCTATTGAAACAAGCGCACAAGTCTTAAAGCAGGAGATATTTTTCTTCTATCTCTGTTAAAAGGTGATTACAATTATATGTATCTTGTATGTACATATAACACGTTTCTAAAGAAATATTAATTTATAATTTATTTTAATCTTATTAAAATAAGAATGTGAAACCTATTAATACTTGGAATTTATAAATTATATTAAAAATATTTTGAGATTATATAAGTTATAACGTGAAATAAAAAGATGAAATGTAAAAGGTATTAGATTTTGTTCTTTAAACATGCTTATTTATTGTAGAGTTATCAGTATATTTTCTAATACATTATTTCTCTGTAAAGAAGGTTAACGTATTTATGCCGAATATCTCAAAGACACCGGGAAATTGTAGGATCAAAACCGAAATTCAGCGATACCATCTAACGGACGAAATCGGGGCGAAGTGGACCTCGAGCGTTTCTTTCTCCTGCTTCTAGTGGTTCCATTTAGCGGAACTTTGCGGCATTATGCGACGCGGTCGTTGAGCTAAAACGCAAGCGGAGCATTTCGAAAGCGTACGCGTACTTCACCTAATGTGACAATATAAAATGTCTGCGCTGTTTCTCGAGTACGCCATCCTGAGTTTCTTCGCCTAAAAATCTACGAAGGTGGACCTACTCATCGCGACAAAATCTGTGTTGCCATTTATGTTTTTGTCGATATTGTACACACACATATGTATATAAAACATATTATAATATTTATAAATATTATATTATTATGTATATACAATATGCATTTTTTCTAAAAATTATTAAGAAGCAACAATCAAATAGTCATCAGAAAACTATCTCTTATAAGGCTCGATATAAAATCCTTCAAAATGAAATATCATTCACCCAGCCGCGCTATCTGTGTACTCTATCGAGTCCATGCGGATCGCGCGTCCCAAGCAGGTGGTGCAATAATTACCTTCCCGGTGCGATAACGCCAGGTGATAACGTTAACTCTCGCATTCGTCGTGCTGCCTTCGCCCTTAGCGACAGATGAATTTCTGATAACGCGGATAAATTGGCCGGATTGTAATTGCCGTTGTGCGTGTTACCGGCATTCACGTCGGGATGCGCCCGTTCCCGCCCACGAATGAAATTCACTTTCAACGGCGGAAAATGCGGAGCTCGGGTTGGAACGGGGCGTGCGAGCAGAGAGGGGAAACAGGGTACGAGAGGCGGGGGTGCGCGATTATACGCACGCGGCGCGGCGCGGCGCGACACAGTCAGCTCTGTCAGCTCGGGGCCCGTGGGAATTCGGGGGTCCGTGCGGGGATACCGCCAGCTGCGCGGAATTCAGGAAATCGTCGTAATGACGCGGCCAATATGCCAAATCTTTTCATGATTAATGACGCGGAAGCGATTTTGTAGCTCACCCCCGTGTGAATTGCTCTCGGACAGGACGAATAGTTAGGATAGTTGAAGCCCGAATCGACGGGTGCGTCGTGGCACCTGCGGCTTATTAATCGCGATACTCTAGTAAAGACTATTATAATAGTATGTGTACCGCAACACTTGAAAATATATAAATGAAAAATGATCGAGTGTGCAGTTGCAGGCGCTTTTGATGTTTCCAAGCACTTTATTTGTAAGTGTGTGTGCTTCTCCTCTCTCTCTCTCTCTCTCTCTCTCTCTCTCTCTCTCTCTCTCACTAATCCTTAAATCCATTATCTTTATTTAACTAAATATATATACTTTTTATTTTTTCTTAATTTATTAAAAACTACACCCATTCTGATTATTTAAGAAATAAATAATATTTAAGATTTATTTAATTAATTACTCATCTCAAATTTTACATCTACTTTTTCTTTCATCTTTTGAGAAAGGATTGATTTCGAGATCGGCTGTCAATTTGTGTTGAGAAACAATGTTAGTTTCGAAATAAATACAATTCTGCAGGGTTCTTTGTAAGTTTAATATATTTCTTTAACTTAATGAGTAAACCTACATATTTACACAAAGTCTATATTGATATATATATTACATATGTATACATGATATTATATATATCTAATGTCCATATGATACATATATTTTACAAAACTCTCTCTCTCTCTCTCTCTCTCTCTTTCATTCTCACTCTCTTTCTTCACTTAATACGTACTCCGGCGATCCTGTATGGCACTTGATCTTTTGGAAGAAATTTTACGCAGCTGCACTCATCTGTCTTTTTTACATACGGGATAAGGCAGTTGTGACACAGGATGAATATGATATATCGCAATTTTTGTAAATTTTTTTAAAGAATTAAAACATAATTAAATCCAATTTATAAATTATTAAACAATGGTCCAATAACATAATTAACAACAATTAGTCCAATCAGGCCTTACATGTTGATTTATTTAGGAATTTGAGAGACAAATAATCAATCTCTGATATGGATGAAGTAGATCGTTACGTATCGTCAAATAAAAACGTAGTATAATGCTAAATAATAATTACAACGCAAATAATAGTGCATAACTTTATATATAATGATATCTGGTTGCACTATGTATATTGCTATCCGTTAAATCTTATATTTCGATGTTTTTTCCCTGAATCGCGAATAAAAATAAACAATCAAATTTCTCCTCATAAACTGCTAGCTGTAGTTTTCCGAAATATTGTACTTGTGTGTATATATATATATATATATATATATAATTGAAAAAAATTCATGAATGGAACATTTAATTTCTATTTATAAAAAAAATAATAAATTATTCTGTTATTTTTGTTGAATATCTCTGGAGAAATTCAGTTATTTTCACTAAAAGTCTTTATTAATTCAAAATCATGTATTTGTATTTTTGCCTTGAGTCTTTTTTAATTAAGAACGTAATTGAATAAATTAATTCTCACGATTTTAAAGTCTCTATGACTAAATCAAAAAGATTGCGTATATTCAATCAGCAACTAATTATTATTGCTTTATAACTGATAAACTTATTATTGCGTCTTATGTGAATGTCTAATTAGCGCTGAAGTTGTGTAAGTCATTGAACAATTTATCGATTGGACTAAGCTGCTGATCGAATATGTTCAAAATTAATAACATTAACCGATATATCATAACAAATATCCAAATGTATCAAATGTAGTCTGTTTTCTATTAGAATACAGTGAATACACGTTACTCGAATCTTAAGTTCAGATTCTACAGTGTCCCGGAAGAAAACACGAAAATAAAAGGATTATTTGTTGTAATGGAAAGCCTTTATCTAATTTTTCTTTTTTTTTAACTTTAGAATACATTGGCAAAAGCGTTTTCTCCCGGGATACATCGCATATTAAAATGCCTATCGAACTGTATGATTGACACGACTCCATACTCTTGCAGCTCTGACAAACGAAATAATTTTCTGACTCATACAGGATACTATAGGTTCGTGGATGTTTACGCCCGAAATGTTTACGTTAGTATCAAACGGGTTTTGGATGACCCGAAGAGGTCTTTACAAAGGTATTTACAAAAATTCGTAAGCTCTCACAGTTAATTGTCCGCCTTGCGTAGCGCTTCTTCCGCCTTTACTCTCAGCACTTCCGCGCTTTGCTTCCTGATCTCGTCGTCGGACGACGCCGAGTCCTCCTCCCTGTCATTCTTCGAACTTAGGTTTTGTGGTATGCTCTGCACTCCGAGATTCAAGGGATGACCATGTAAATGGCCGCCCAAGGAGTGTCCGTTCACGCTGCTGTGATTTAGCGACGAGCTCGGATTCAGGCCGACCGGAAGCATCGTGCCGAGTGACGCCAGGTTTTGCGGCAAAGGCAGACCGATGTATTGCGACAGGAGCGCGTGCAATGGCGGCAACTTGGGTGCGCTCGGTGGCCAGGGCGACGGGAAAACCGGAGGTATGAACCAGGGAAACGCGCCTGTCCCGGGTGGACCCGAGGAATCCGTGCCGGGAACGCCACTCGCCGTTTGCAACAGCCGTGCGTGAAGGGACAACTCGTTAACACCTGTAAACACAAAATTCCGATGGGCTTGCTTACTCCTTTCATGTTACTCCAAATTCTTTCTCGGACAAAACCAGATCGACTTTTCGTTTCCGTACAATTTATATTATTTTAACCCAGAATGATCCGAGGTGTTTCTTACACCCCAGCGGTAAAAAAATATAATTTGTTATAAAATATTATTTTATATCAATATTGTTCGATATATCACTCTTATTTTTAAAAAATAATACAACTCAAGGACATGAATAAATTAAGTAAACCTTATTAATTATCAAAGGTGAACTAACTTAATTTCATAAATCATCACAATTCTGAAAAAAATATTTCTTAAGAAAAAAATCGTCCAAATAATCATAATTTAAAAAGAGTGGTTTTTTAAGAATTGTGAAGCAAAAGTGACATTTAATCAGAATATAATCGTTTTGCCAATATTATTTGATTAATCAATAACTTTCTGTCAATTCGAAAAATAGTTTTCTTCTTTCTCTGATAATTTTTAATTTTTTTGTGTCAATTTTAAAGCAAGAAAACAATATTTTCGTTTTTTAAGTAATTATTCTTCACAAACCTTTAAATATGCATTTAAAAGTTTAATTATACTGATTTACCTCTTAACCGACACAGTCGCAATAATTTCTCATTGATTTGTATTCACCAAAGTCACAATAATTTTTTTTAGAATGTCAAATTGGCGTTACACTACTTGGCGTTACACTAAAAATGATTGGCGTTTATACATTGATTTATTTGTCATTTGATACACTGATAAACTGTCACGCAACACCTTGCTTTTAGAAAATTTCTAGGAACTTACACTATATTGCAATAACAAGGTGATCATTCTATACAAGTTTCTGTGCACGTTTAACGCGTGATTATGACTCAACAATATTTATATATATTCTAGTAATGCGTTTAAATTGTATTATGAGTTAACAAAATTATTTTATATTTGTTTTTACATTGGGAGAAACCGAAAAAACGTTGGTCAAAATGTCTGCACAGTAAACATTTTTTAATATTATATATTTAATAAATATGATTTACGCACTGACGACTGCGCGGTGAACTCTTCATTGGCTTTTTATTATTACTTATTTCTTTAGATGTATTTTTAAAAACTATATATGTATATCTTTGTTTATAGGGTAACTCTGGTATATACGCCGCACCTATCAAAAATTTAATTTATTAAGAATTATTTACTATGTTTAAAATAAACGAACTATCAGTAAAAACTTTGTACTGTCTACTACTATGAAAAAAATATTAGAAATCCGAAATATTTAGTTTTCGTATTAAAAAATAAACTTTTTAAATCTTGCATTTTTGCTATAGGGTAACTCCGGTATATACGCCGCGCTGGGATTTACGCCGCGGAAGTCAGAAAAAATAGAAGGAGTGGGGGCAACTACTCTGTTACATGTCTTTACGTTATATTAGTATTGAGTTATAATTTCAGCTTCTTACTGTTAATATTAATGAAATTATTGTGAGTTGAATCGATTTGTCACCGTGTGTGTAACAAGTAGCATCATCATAAATTATTATCTAATAAAATGATTATCTAATAAAATGATTACTGTAAGGCGTGTAAAAGACCTAGTGGTTATTTCGTGATACGTACGTGTAGAGGAATAGTAAAGCATGTTGTATAGAGCAAAATACAAATGCTTTGCTTTCGTATTCTCTACTGTCACTAACATAAGTGATTAATTCATGCGTATATTTTATTGATATAAAGACTTGATTATTGAAATAATAATTTATGCCTTTTTGTGTCAATAAAAATGTACATGAATTAATTACTTATGTTAGTGACAGCCCGTAATATAGACTTTAATTGAATCAACAGCATTTTTTTCTCAGTGTATATACCGGAGTTACCCTATATAGATAATGGGTGGGATATATGGCAAAAATGCAAGGGTTTCAACAAACTAAACAAAGAATATGAAAGCAAAGCACTTGTATTTTGCTCTATACAACATGCTTTACTATTCCTCTACACGTATATATCAAGAAATAACCACTAGGTCTTTTACACGCCTTATATAGTGATCATTTTATGTAGATTATAATTTATGATGATGCTACTTGTTACACACATAGTAACAAATCGATTCAACTCGCAATAATTTTATTAATATTAACACAGTAAGAAGCTGAAATTATAATTCAGTGCTAATAAAGGCATGTAACGGAGTAGTTGCGAGAGAAAATTACCCCTACTCCTTCTATTTTTTTTTACTTCCGCGGCGTAAATCCCAGCGCGGCGTATGTACCGGAGTTACCCTATATTGTTTAAATAAGCAATTTCTGTCGAAAACTCACAATAAAAAACGTATATTAGTTAAAATTATATTAATTGAAATTATTATTTTTTTAATGCTGTTATAATAAGCCATTTAATTACTTATTCCGTTTAATATTTACTCGATTTTTACTAATTTTTTTCAGAAAATTATAATTAAATCCATATCCATAATGTTTTCGAATACCAATATAAACTGGAAAACATTTAATTGATTTAATCATATATGTATAACATGATGTCAATAATAATAACTTTAATTGTGATATAAAACATCCTAAATGATAGTTTAAAATTAGGTGATTATTGAATTGGGATAAGCAATCTTCGTTTTTCTTTTCTTTATTATTATTTTTTTTTTTCATTAGAAAATATGAAAGGGATTTGTTATAGTTATTTTTCAGAAAGCAAAGCATAATTAAATAAGCATTTTGTATATTTATATGTTGATATATTAAAGAATAATACATGAATAAAATATTTATTTATTTTTTGCTTATTAGAAAATAATATAAATTTTTCTGTTACTTTTGCTGAATATTTCTGAGTAAAATCTATATTCATTATTCTGAATTCGAAATACGAAAAGAAGAAATTGAGAAGATCTCCCATTATATGCGGTTAATAAACTATATTTAACTAATCATCATTATATGATATAGGAATACTGCAGGGTTAAAAAGTCATTAGACTATTTTTACTGCTAACATTACCCATTCGATGTACAAGCTTTATTCAGAATGTTTCATGAAAAAATAATTGCGACCAGATTTCTATTCTATATTATTTGCACGTGATAGCTGCGACAGCCAACACTAAAATTAGACGTAATTGTCGCCGATTGCATCTACCCTTCGTAACTTGCGCCCTATCGTCCTCTCATGTACATATTAGCAAGCGTAACGCACACGTTACTATGTTACTATAAAGCGAGGGAGCAACGATAGACGAAAATGAGCTTTCACGATTATTTAATTATTAAAAAAAAGAAAAGCGAAGAAAAAAGGAAAAGGCAGCGAAAAAATTTACTATTGTGAAAAAGAACGGAAAAATGACCTAATTTTTTATTTAAAAAACATTATTTATCTAAAGAAACTTGAGGGTAACACAAATTATGCGACACGGAGAAACATTTAAATCATATTATGTTTCAAATAATTTTGTAAAATTAAATGTCTAATAATTAACAATCACACAAGAGTGCTTTTTTAAAAGTTTTTAAATTAAAAGTTTCCATTTTTATTTCCGTTAGACATCGTATTGTTTCAGAGATCAATTTAAATTATTATCTTTCAACTCACCGCCTTGTTCAACGTGCATAAAACTCGTATCTCTGCCTAAAGCTTTTTCCTTCTTGCGCCACTTTGCACGCCGATTTTGAAACCACACCTAAAGCAAAAGAAGAATACTTTGTAAGATAAACATTCAACGCAATCTCAAATAATTAGCAATAAAACTATTGTATAATCATTGCGAAATAATTTATTACGACCTTTAAAAATTTAAACATTATTATAGTTTCAATTTGTTTTCAATTCAACTGTTAAAAAATAATTCTTGATCACTATTGATTACGAATTATCAGAACATTAAAATATTCGTCATACAGATCCAAAATTGGCAGGAAATGGAAGCCCATGAGAACCCCAAACGCACGTATTAGAGCAGCCAACAACAAAAGCTTGCTCTCGAGGTTGATTAAGCTAATTGTTAACAATTATCCTGATTTCCTTCGTATCCCTGAGTGCTAGCAACCCCTGCCTCCGACTCTATTCTCGTCTGACGATATACCCCTGACGACCGTATCGTTGGTCCGATTGCCGTATAAATACTTTCGCTTTCCACCCGAGCTGTTACGAATTTTCGTGAGTACCAGAAGTGACAGCGGAAAAGAAAACAGAAAAAAAGGAGAAAGATTTTATTAGACTTTTAGTCTGAGAAAAAGAAAACTGTGTAACGTATATAGTAAAATATATAAAAATATGTGAATATATATTTAAACATATAAAAAAAGCCTAGATAGATATAGATAAATTGACGATAAATACTTAAGCATATAATAATATTAATATTTAGCAGTTTTATATAATTAGTATTATAATTATTATGAATAATACCTATATAAGAGATTAAATTTCTTAAGGGGATTCTAAACCAACAGGAATTACCGACAATTGCAGATTGCCAATTTCTCCGAATTATGGTTTTATAGATCACCAAATCCTTTTACACAATAAAGATACACACAAAAAGAAACACCGGCCACACTAAATTTAACGAGAAAATAAAGGAAAAAATAAAAAATTCACTTTATTTCAGCTCTTACAGCTGTCACCTCAGGTTATAATTCCCTTAGTGCAGAAATTCTATAGGTCGTACGTACCAAATGATATCTTTCTCGGAAGCGTATGACATGCACAAACAATCTTGAGCTTGCAAAATTATAATCAAAGGCCTAATAAAAAAAATTTTCCAAAACTAAAGTCGTCTTTTTTGTATAACAATTATCTTTTTCCTCTTTTACACATTCGAAAATCTTTTTCCAGGATTAAAGTATACGCATTAATACGTGTCTGGGAGGTGGAGTTTATTATGCCGAGAACGATAAAAAATTTCGAAATTAAAATCTTAAGAAAAATTTTTTGTCGTTCTCGGCATAAACTCCACTTCATAAACACGTATTAATGCGTATACGTTAATTCTGAGAAAGGATTTTCAAATCTGTAAAAGAAGAAAAAAAATTGTTATATACAAAAATTTGTTCGGTAACAAACAGCTTTACGATTCCTTTAATAATAAAATTAAAGTCGAATACTCTTTCGCATCAGAATAATTCTTTTCTTCGTAAATGAATTTATTAGATCGCTAAAAAATTAAATCCATAAGAATAAATCAAATAAAACGAAGAATTATATTTTTGATCGAAATAGATCTTGATATTTAATAATATATTTATATTTACAAATACATTTTCTCAATTCTATAAAGTGCGCACTAATTCGATTGGTCGAATTTAAAGTGCAATAATAAACTGAAACCGAAAATAATAATCACCTTGATTGTCAATTTATCATCAATTTATCACAAATTGATATATTGATCGTCTTTTCTTTGAAAAAGGCATGCATCTAAAACACTACAAAGGTATAAAATTTATTAAAAGTGTAATTTAAGGGTTTTGCAAGAGATGGCATTAATGTCAGTGTTGTCGAAGACATTTCAATCGCAGCTATTATTTCTTAATGCTTTAATATTACTCCATGATATTTAGTCGTTTACTAACAATAAACGCAGTCAACATCGTGTTTATACCATTAAAAAAATGGAGTTTCCTAAAAAGCATTTTTTATATGCGTTGCTTTTGTTTTTTTAATCGGAAGAAAACGTTGGCTGAAGGTCATAGAATTCTAATAAAAACTTATGGTGATGTTGCTCCATCAATTAAGACATGTGAATATTGGTTCTGTTGATTCAAATGTGGTGATTTCAATGTTAACGACAAAAGCTAGAAAATGCAGATTTGCAAGCATTATTGAGCGAAAATTCAGCACAATCCACTTTCAGAACTTATCAGAGAATTAAATATTGATCGTATAATAGTTATTAAACGTTTACGTAATATATTGTTTAAATAAATCAGTTTTTAAGAAAAAAAAACCCTTAAAACTAAATCACACTCCTAATATCATGTACAGTCGTGGACAAAACGGTTGAGATTTTTCGATGAGTTTCAAAACTCAGCCTTGCTCCTGTAGAAAAGTTAAATGTAAATGATTAGATCTTTAAGATGGTTCTTTAGTAAAGTGCCGAAAATTTGGGATGCCTCATCAGGGCCGACCCAAAATTACAAATATCTACATAATTTAGATAAAATATTAAAATTACGTGTATATCTAATGAAACAGTATGGAATATACGATAGTAAATTAAGAGCTGCATCTTCATCGAACGAAAACAAGATGAGATTATGTTAACTTTTCAAGGTTAAATATATATGCAAGCTTATGCACGTAAATATCTTTCCGGAATGTCCGGTGACCTATTACTTTTTTGTGACTATTAAAATCGTAATTTTTTAAACTATTATAATTTCATTTTTGAGAAAAGTCTATGGTAATATTTGTGTGTAGTTAATCAAAGAAGCGTTTGCGAGCATTATCTGTCACTAATTGTAAATTATACGTGAAAGGTTACATTTTCAATATTTTTTTCTCTCTTATTTCGTCGTTAACCTACCGAAGAATTCTGCATATATCAATTTCGGTACTTTAACTTCATTATATAAAAAAATTATATATTTCTATAGTAACTCGATTTATTAAAGAATCACCTTAAATAAGAACCAATCGTTCGGTGAGTAAGCTACGTTCCGAAACTCATCGAAAAAAAGATGTTGCAACCATTCTATCCACGACTGTACAACATTGATTTGAAATCTGAATAACATGACGACTTGCAATAACTCCTTGGATCGAGACAAATTAGCAAGTTTGTTCGACAGATTGCAGAATAAAATTAAGGTAACGTGATAAAATCAAGGATGCACCGAGAGAAGGGGGTGGCATCAAGGAAGAGAAAAGAGGAATAATGTTGAAGTTCGGGAAAGAGGTCAACGTTGCGTGACACGAGGAGGAGGGGCAGGAAATTCAATTGCCTAATTGCTGTTAATTATTTAATCGCTCCTGAATAGCCTCTAACGTTTAAGTGCTCGCAAACCTTGCGTCATTTAAGCGACCCACCACGAACTCGAAAGTTTGCAACACCAACGCGTTTCCATAACTCTACAGTATTAAACTCTCGAACAATTTACCATAGAAATCGGCAATATTTCTGCCGACTGTACATCGATCTACGTCACATTTATAATAAAACTCTTAAATAACGCTTTGTCAGTTTAATCTCTAAATATATTCCTTCTATTAAACTTTTAAGTTTCTTTTATAAATTAGCATAATGCTGCCCTTTCAAAAAGGGCCTCTATAAACTTTTTCACTATAAATAATATTGTTTATTAAAAGAAATGTTTATTATTGGTTTATTCCATTAAAAACCATTAATTAAAAAATATTAAGAAGAATATATTTCCTGAAACTTAAGTTGTGATAATTCAATGTACTTATAATATATAACTCATCAATTAAATCTTCGATATATACCTTCTACCAAATTATTAAGTTTTATCTAAATTAATTTAATGCTATCCTTTTAAAAAAAATCTTTACAAACTCTCTCACTACAAATAATATTGTTTACTAAAAGAAATTTTCATTCTATTAAAAACCATTTAACAATATTTAAAATAATATGTTTCTCAAGGCTTTCTCGTGACGTTGAATGCACTTACACAATTTGGAAATCGTTATTATCATGATATTTGTTTTAAATAAAAGGTAATCAGAAAGATAAAGAAAATAAGAAAAAAAGAATGTTAAAAGAAGACATGTTTCTTTTTAACGCAGATTTAACATAAATAAATTCATAAGAAGTCGTTTGGCAACGTCCATAGTAACTCATAAAAATTCCATCAGAATGTCCGATGATGACAAATCATTTGTCGAGGCGTAGGAAACGTCAGAAATGACTCGCGATTGCATTATTACCATACGCGCCCGATCGTCGATACATCGGCCAGCCGTTAATACTGAAAAATGGGATAATTTCACATCTGGAATCGGCGCGTGAGTGGAGGAATGGAAAGGGGTATACGGAGGATTTCCTAGATTGAAATAAAGTGGCCGTAGCACCACCGTGCGCCGCGGCGGATCATTTAGCGGTTTTGTCGAGCGACGGCCAATTGCCGGCATTGTCGCTCCGCTGTACCACAATGGGCCAATCGGAATGCTCTCTGTCTCTTTTCAACATCATCGTCACCCTTCCGCCAGTGGCCCCATGCAACCCCTCGTACTCATCCATGGTTACGTACGTATAGAAAATGCATGCGTATAAGTGTGCGTTCCTCCTCTAAATATATAGTTTCTTTGTCGCATACGTTAAAATCAAACAATCGAATCGGATGATTCTAAAAACGCAATGACTTGAGAATATTTTTAAGAAAATCGATAAAATATTCTTTTTTTATTTGATATTTGTTAAAAATAATTGCTATAGTATTCTTTCTGCACTCATTTACGTCTAATATACACATATATAGATACCACTTATATACCCATTAATTTCATCACACTCAAACGAATTATCGTTATCAATTTACGAATAATTGGGGTTACCGATATAATTTAATTATTTACTCTGTACACAGCGACATTTAATTGCAAACTGGAATATTTCTTGCATTCTACGAAAATTAATTTGTGTTTCATATAATACGTATTAAAAGGAGAGATAAAAGGAAAGTACATACAAATGATCGCGTACGAAACGATCCATTCCGTTCTGTGAATTGAATTACACCCCAATGCTGCAACGTACTCGAATTTTCAAGGACGCCGGTTTAAAATCTAAAGCAGATTATTACTCTACACGAGGTATAGTTCTTCTTCTGTGAAATTAACTATTGACGAATTCGAAGCGTAGTGTGTGTTTCACAAAATTACAAATGGAAAACGGCGGCACGATATTTCACGAAACAATAGTCTCTAATTAGTTAAGTGACTTGCGCCTTAAGGCTGAGTCGCCAAAGCGTAATCCTGCAAGCGCTCAAGGATGCTTACGATATTCCTCAAATTTCGCACAACCTACGTATAAATCGATTCTCGTGAAAATTGTTGCATGTGAAAATTAGTCGACGCTATTGTACATTAATCACTTTATAATTCCATATAACCATTTTATCAAGACAAAAAATGTAAAAAATTAATTCTTTGTAAGTAACAAAATAAATTTGTTAACTAAGTTCTCTTTCTGCGGTTTTAAGGTGCTAGTAGCATTATTATCAAACGACGATCAATTTAACTGTGATATTATTTTAGCTTTAATTTATATATGATTGCGTTTCAAGTTCAACAATAAACGGTGCACAGTTTATATAATTGAAAGATGTAGAATTTACAAATATAAAATATTATTTATTTATTAGATACTAAGATCTATCGACCGTATATTGATCCTTTCCTTACTCATTTAAAATAAATTTTGATTCATAATTATATAAACAGAAAAGTATTATAATAATTATTCAAGCATGTTTTGTTACAAACGTTATTTATACAGCATTTTTTGTTTACATGACTTATCGCCATGTAAGCAAAAAATTATTGTGCCACGAATTTTTTTAATAATCCTCATATTTAACATCAAATTACGCGCGAGCTCCGAGTTAGCCTTTTAAATTTTTGTCCTGCTTACCGAATCTAAAACTCGTCATTAAAACTACTTACGAAACTTGCCACTATCAAATGCGCGAAACTCAACGACACTCGCGTGCCTCACGGGCTTTGTGAATTCGTCCAGTCAAAGCGACGAAAGGTTAATTATACTTCTGCAACTGTCTGGCAAAATCTGGCCTGACTTCTTTCCCTCCATTCTCTTCAAGCCGCATTTATGGAATATTTGAATCAGTCATTGTGAAAAGAGTATGAACTAATATCACTTGAAAGTATATGGTAATCGAAGTGTCGCGACTGTATTTTATTCTTCTGAAACACGATATTTAATAACGGTAAGAACATGAGACACTCATCGTTATTTGAGCTACATTAGACATTTGCTACATATACATTCGTCCCATTTATATACCTCTTATATTTTTATATCTGCAATATAGACAAGAATTGTACAGATTTCAAAGTTATATAAATTTCCATTTAGGTAGATTAAAAATCTTCCATATCTAACACTCTCATATCTTTCTTTCTCAAATCAAGAGCCATTGTGCCTGAAATTTTCAGGGGTTACTTTGTATTCTTACTTTATATTTCTGTATAAATTACTGAAAATCCTTCCATATTTAACACATTCATATTTTTCTTTTGTCAAATTGAAAGCCATATCATGGCTATCTAATCTAGTGCTGTTAATTTCCCGGGAAATTTAAATCGTCGGGAAAGAACCTATATTTCCCGGAATTTTTCCGAGAAAAGAACCTGGAACTGGGAAAAACCGGTTTTTTAATGTAAGTAATTATAAAAATATTAAATCCTTAGCACACACAAAATAAATCTATACTTTAACCTTGGAAGATGGCATCTGATATTAATTTCTTGAATGGAATGTTAAAAAATACAAAATATAACAGCTTACAATAAAAAGGAGACACAAATAATAATAATAACAACAGTGGCGATTTTATAGCTAGGACATAGAACATTACACTATGTTTCACTGTGTATAAGACTTGTTGAACGCAGTTTAGTTTCATAGTGTAACACCAGAATGCATTGTAGTCTTTCATTGTTATTCTTATAATTATATTTAGCGTCATCAATAATAAATTTATGATTTTTATTTAGACTTAAGTTATAATTTTTTCAGAATTGACGATTTTTGAAAGTTTTGTTGCAAAATAAGTACGGCTACCAAAGAACTTTTTTGAAAAGTTGGTAACATATTTTACACGCTTGCTACTTAGCTTTTTACAGTGTCGAGCAGTATAACACTGTGTCATAGTTGAAACACTTTGCGTAAGACACAGTGTTACACTGTGTCACCTGTATACATTGTTGGAAAACACCCAGTATATGCTTTTACAGTATAAGTTAATTAATTAAGTTAAAGAAACAAGTTACTATATTAAATAAAATTGTAAAAAACTTTTTCTTAACATAGTATGTACATACATATATCAAGTTTGTGTAGAACAAAGAGCAACATAAAATAAACGAGAAAAATACAATTTTAGTAGTTATATAAACACTTGAAGATATGTTACGACCATAGGCCATAGATATAAATATTATAGATACTATAGATAGTTAAGATAACTGATACGCGTTGATTCATATTAACTGATAGTATCGCCATTGTCGCCAATGTCGCCATATGTAAAAAAAAAATACGGTGGCCATGGGTTCTTTCCCTCAAAGCGTGAAAAGAAATGTTTTTCGTTCCCGTTCTTTCCCGGGTTTTGTCCCCTCCTGGTTCTTTTCCGGTTCTTTCCCTCCCTCGCAACACTAATCTAATCATGATTGAACTTCCTAACTTACTTTGTATTCCTACCTTCTTATCTAAATATTTGTAAGAATTTCCCTTATTACTGTAATTTTTTTCATTTATATGCATATACCTCCTGTATTTTTATTCCCATAATATAGAAAAGAATTATACAGATCTCAAAATTATATGGATTTCTGTTTATATACAATAGATTAATTCTCATATTTTACATCATATTTAAAGTTAAACGGTTTTCTTTATCTAATATATTCGAGTATATTAATATACTCTTTTTCCAAATTAAGAGCCGTCTCATGAATCATGACTGTAGAGTTATCAATTTAAGGCGGACTGGCCCACCGGGCAACCGGGCAAATATCCGATGAGCTCCCAAAACAAAGATCTAGAAAAGAAATTGAAAACGCTTTTCTTGGAGTCCATTACATATGGATTATTCTACTGACAGGTACCTTTTTGATGTCCTGGTTAATTTTGTCGACACTATTTAATTTCAATTGTTGAAGATGTGACGTTATGTTTGAATATTTTTTTAAATAAATTGCTATTTATTAATACTTAAGTAAATAAATAAATAAATATACAAATAAATGTAAAAATATATAAATACACAAATAAATATATAAATGAACAAACAAACATTTAATTAAACAAATAAATAGCTATTTATTTGTTCATTTGATTATATGCGTGGCACATCTAAAACTTACTACTTAAAATACGGGGCTCCTACTATCACTTGCCCTGTAACATTTTTGGTCCCGGTCCGCCCCTGACCAGCCGTATTTTTTTAAGAGAGTACATATTGGCTCTTTTTAAAGTCGTAAAACTTTTGATCGTTAGTTAAAATTGTACATTTATAAAATTATATTAATAAGAATTGTCAATAAAAATAATGTTCTATAAATTTTATTTTATTAAGCATATAATTTCTTATGCATATAACGCTTAAAAACTTATATCCCCTCTTCTATTCCATCTTTGGATCATTATCTTTCTTAAAAAGTGTACTTTTTTCTTGTAATCCAGATATGTGATAACCCTAGTGGTGACCTAAACTTTTCAACTTATTTTATATTTTTACCTTTCCATCTAAATATTTGCAAAAATTTTTCTTATTACCACAATATTTTTCATTTATACATCTCTATTTTTATTCCCGCAATATAGACAAGAATTATACAGATTTCCACATTATATAGATTTCTGTTTATGTAAATTAAAATCCTCTCTCATATTTAACATCATATTTAACTTTCATATCTACACTCATAGGTATACCTTTTTCTTTCCATATTAAAAACCGTATAACGTTATACCTGCCAGCTCGTTTGGTATCTTATTGCATTCCTACATAGATTACTTAAAATCCTTTCTATCTAACACACTCATGTATCCTTCTTTTCTCAAATTAAGAGTCGTCGTGTACTTTCCAGCTTATTTTGTATTACCATCGTCCTATCTAAATATTTGAAGGAATTTCTCTCATTACCGCAATATTTTTCTTCTCGTGCGGCTTATGTTCTTTCTGCAATGATTGAATTGTTAGTGAAGAATACCTGTACTCTAGCTTCCGAAAGGTCCAGCCTCATCGCCAGCTCTTCCCTGGTGAACACATCCGGATACTGCGTGTTCCCGAAGGCCTTCTCAAGCTCGTGCAGCTGATAGGTCGTAAAAGTTGTACGCGATCTTCGCACCTTGCGTGGTCGGTCGGACTCACCCAGATTCAAGGGATCGTGCAGCGCGTCGTTGATCTGATGATCGCTCAGATGACCGAGCTCCATATCGCCACCATCAACCACAGCATCAGACGATGTCGCGTGGTCTGAAATCAGTGATACGTAAACTCTAAAGCGCACGTTGATCTCATCTTGATTTCCTCAAAGAATACTTTTTAACGAAACCTTTCGAATTCTTCGAAAAGAGAATATTGTTGATTATCTAATATTAATCTTTAGTATACGTAACGATTTTCCGATCCTTTACTTTTACGAAAAGAACGATTTTACTAAAATATCTAAAAGTATTTAGAAATAGGTAAAGTCTTCCGGATAATTCCCCATAACGTATATTTTGTTTTCATAAAACAGAAAATATAATTTGATATTTTTACTACGAGTTGATAGGCCGTAAAAAATTCACAGGGCTGCAGATGCATATTATCATGTTCACCATCCAAATAATTATTATGTAGAATGTTTAGGCTAATTGTTAGAATGTCAAAACTTTTTATAGCCTCGCTATTCTACTTGAGCGTCCTACACAATTATTTTGACAATTCAATAAAATTATTTTCATATCTGTTTCTGGTTAAATTTTTAAAAACATTTTAACAAAATATTTCTTTTCATCTACACACGATGAGTCATTCGTATCTGAATTAATGTTCATCACTTATACAAATATATAAAAATTGTTAAATGATTTTTACGTATACTTTAACATCTTTAGAAAGTATTTAGGTAAGGTTGTTGTGTTGTGTTTTTAAAAAAAGAAAGGATAGAGTCCATTATTTTTAGCCAGGTGCTCTTTGTTAGTATTTCAAAGAAGAGAAATACACAAGATGCAAACGCACTATTGTGTGTGTGTGCACTAAGGATTAATAAAACCAATAATAAAAAATGCACTAAATGAATTAATGTATTTAACACAAAATTTCTTAACATACGTTTACTTTATTTAGAGCCACATGTCAGATATAACGTGCTGCAATGTGACATCAAAACAAAGGAACTTTTATAACTAATCGAAAGGAAGATTATGTTCCGTAAGACGCGAGAATTTGTAATCCTCGAAATTTATTTGGCGCATCCTCGCCTGTTAAACGCGCGTATATGTCAAACACGGTACGTCCGATACTTGAGCGCGGGAAGCGATCGGGAGGCGATTAAGCCATATCGCTCGCGTTGCCAAAACGAAATTGTCGTTTTGCCTGATATGCCAACTCTGGCGGCGGTGGCGGCGGCGGGGAGATACGGGCGCAATTTCATTTTTAAGCCGCACAACGACCGGTACCGATATAACCGATACGCCGATGACGTCCGATCGGCGGATTTGCCAATTTTTAAGCCTCACCCGACGCTTCATTCTCTCTTTTTTTTTTTGCACCGCTCCATACATCCGGCGGCGCTCGCGTGTACACGCCCGCGAAATACCCTACAAATGTAAGTGCGCACATTATACGTATGTGTTCGACAGTACTTAAAAGCCGTCGCTGTCAGTGATTAGCAAATATCACGAGTGCATACACCCTTCCATCTCCTTCTCCTCTCCCTCTCGCGATACAGCAACAAGCCTTGCAACCTCCCCTCCCCTCCCCTCCCGTGCAACGCATACCCTTCCAGGCTTTCTGCGATCGCATCCCTCCGCCTCGTACCCCAGTCATATTTCCTACCATGATCACTCGTTTCGTCTTTGCGCAAGCATTAACGAGAGGGCTTAAAGCCCTATTAAAGTAAACTACACATAGACGTAGTAGTCGGATATATAGATTGTCGATTCGTTTCAGGTGAGAAATCGAATCGCGTGATATGTTGATTTTAAAATAAATGTTTCTTGCGATCATCATAGGATAATCACGCATGAAAGGTAAAAGTTTATGAGTGAAAGGTAAAAAGTTTATGATAAAGTAGTAGAATCTTTTCGAAAGTTTTGAGGCAATTAATTTATCAATAAACTAAAGAATCTTATTTATATTATTATAATTTATATTAATAAATAGAAAAAAAATTATTTATATATTCTATTTCTCGTATTAAAAAAAAAATTTAGATAATTGACGATTATCAACGACGATTATATTTCAACGACTTTGCCATAAAACTTGCAACTCTACAACGGTCAAATCGATACGCAAAAAAACGTTTGAAAAACGCTCGTGCAATGCGCTTGATATTGCACGAACGCTCAAATAATGACAAATCGGTTGATCTGCGTATAATTTCAAAAGGCACTTGACGGCGTTAAAAATAAATTCATCGTAACGAGTTTTAAAAACGAAGCTTGCAGAGAGAACGAGCCGAGCCATCGGCATGTGATATCATACCGCGAAGATATCATACCGAGCGCGGTATTCGCGTGAGCAGAAAAGTGTGGAAATATCTCACGGATTCTCTTCATAAAAATACATGGTGGTAATGTCGCGGCGAAAGCAATGTAGCCGGTAAAAATCGAGCATTGCAATAAACCTTGTTACCTCTTTGACACTTGTAAGAAGCGATATATTGTGTGCATGTATATACACACGCGCGCGCGCGCGTCACAAATTGCCACGCGATTTATTATTCCTCTTTGAACTTTCCCTTGTCGGTAATCTTGATAATAATACACACGCGATCTTTCTCTGACTTTCCCGTCTTTTGCGAGACAAGCCTCTTTCTATAGGTCCCTTACAAAATATCGAGATGCTTTTCATGCGGTCAAACTTTTTTGCGAAGAATTTCGAATGGCACGCAGCCGCTGCACGTTCTTTTTTTTTAAATATAATGTCACGAAAGTTCATCAGTTATCAGAAAATAATTAATTTAATTTTTTGTTTTATCTTGTGTAGCCGTGATATTTTATATAAGAGAAATACAGTATTTTACATAAATGGAATACTGTTAAGTCTGCATGCTGTAAACGACTCGAACATTCGATCTATTGATGAAACCGACATGGATTGCGCCCTCATTACTACCGCGAACTAGGCTAATTAATAATTAGCTGACTACATATAGCTCTTTAGATTAATATACCTATTATAATTGGATAACGATCTGAGACCGAAGCGGCAACTACAAAGCTACAACTTCGTCTATATCCGCTTACGTGCACATACCTCGACTAGGTTCACATTAAATTATAATCTGCTTCGTAAACGTTTCCCTCGAAATCAGTTCACATTACGCTGTGCCACATCTTCGAAATATATAATACTCAGTTTAATAAATAAAATCTATCTCACTGAATGTTAAATCGAATTAATTTTTATCATAAAAATTAGCTGACTCTTACCATTCCTCCTTAATTAACTGCTAAGTTGTTTAGTCAAATATTTTTAATAAAACTATTTCCGTACTATGCAGAACTATGTCTGTTATCTTAAATGTATAAAATATCCTATAACACGAATGAATTGTATCGAGAGAACTGCTTATGCTAGATACTTTGATTTTTCTTCTGGCCCCTTATTAATTTAGTTGGCTTATAACCTGGATTTGTTATTTTGAGCAGTTCAATTTAACAAATTTGGTCGGCAACCAAAATCTTTTGTAATCTTTTCGAATGACCGTGAGATCATACGAAGAACCCCGGCAACACGCATGCACATCCTTTTGCATGCGTCTCCGCTCGGACTAATTAGACAAGCATTTACTACTCATGCGTAATAATGCTAATCCTACTTTTCGGTGTCAATACATAGCCGGCAGTTGTGATAGGATGAATCGGGATACGATCGAAAACGTATGTACGCCGCCGGCGCGGCGGCACAAGTACGCACGCACGCACTCACGCACGCACACACATACGCACAGAGAGAGGCATCGTCGTACTAATCCAAGCTGAATAGAGAGATTTCAATGTTTTTATGCTGGGGCACAATGGAGTACCCACTTGATGCTTAGCTCTCCACTGCTTTTTATTAAATCTACGGTGCGCCGACGCCTGATGTGGACCAGGAGACTCGGGCAGAGTAGGGATAGTCGAGAGGGTGAGGCTTGCAGAGCGAAATTAAAAATTTATTTACCGTGTCGATCGGGCACATGTCGCGAATCATTACGTCGTGAGGCGCCAAAGAAATCGCCTACAGGCATAAAGTCATCGATAAAAACGTCTGCATAATCATTGAGATGATGAGGGGAATCGCAACGATTCACACATAAATTCACAAATTAATAATTTTATAACAATTGATGAAAAATATTAATAAAAAGAATAATAATAGTCGTGATATAATCAGTGAACGCAATTTATAATATTTCAGTTTTTGATCTTATGTTGTTTTGTGTACCTAAACGCGTATATTATTCAGCCTTTTGAATGTTCTCGACCATATGAGCTTTTTCCTAGAAAATTCTATTATCTTAAAGTGTTATTCTTGGTATCACGTTTATAAACGGACCTTAAACTTTTCATTATATGCAACAATTTCAAATATATATAGTAAAACATCTTTGAAAAAAAAATCATAATGTATTATTATAATAAATATACAATAATAGATGGGAGAAATCGTTTCTTCTTGTTCATGTTTATATCTATTGTGTATAACGAAAATTTAGAAATATAATATCCCAGTAAGTAAGAAGCATTTTGGAACATTTCAATAACATTGTAGTAATGTTACAACGTTGCTACAATGTTGTTGAAATGTTCCAAAATGTTTCTTGCTTACTGGGATATTATGTTCCTAAAAATGTTGAGAAACAGAACTCATCATTGTCACGTTAAAATTCCCTGAAGGCCCTCGATGATCAACATTTTATAACTCTGGTATTTAGCTCAATCATCATTTCTCAAATTGCAAAAATTTGAAGAAGAAAAAAGAATCGAAGTTTTAAGCCGAATGTATAAATCAATTAAATTTATCTTATTTTTACAACTTGTCTTTAACAATAATTGGAGAAGAATGGAAAATATTTTGGTATGACTAGACCAATTTGGAATCATTGTCCTCGCAATAGACGCCCATGCGCCTATGCGTCTATGCGGATTATACGCCTAAGCGTTAAGCGTTAAAAGGGATTTGCGATCCGTTCAGTCGACGAAATATACTTTCGTGAGACAGGAGCGGATTATAAGTGGCCGAGGACTTTACGCTGAAAATCTAATAAAATCCTTTAGAAGACTTACGTTAATACGCCGGCCACGAGTGTTCCGCGAGATAAAATGCGACGAGACTATGTTTTCAAAAAAAATATTGTGAAATGCGCGTTTATAAAAATTTATAAAATACAAGCCCCTTAGGATTCCTATATGAAAACGCATACATTTAGAGAGAAGATATTTGTCTTGAATACACTGGAATAATGTGAATAAATAGACACGTCATTATTTAAATAATATATGCATATTCATTTTTCAAAAATGAAAAGTATAGATAATCGTATAAAGTATGTTACATTATTAATACTTGATAATGGTCCCTGTTGACTCAAATAAAGATTCGATTCGTGATTTTATAATCTGATTTAATAATTTCAGCAATAAAGCTGTTTACTGACGTTTTCAAATTATTACAGAATTCTATCGTGCATTTTTATTTTATATTAAATTTTATTTCATACAAAATTCCTGATTCGTATATCTTTTTGTTCTCTTTTTCTCTTTTCCTTTTGTAAATATATAATAGTAATAAAATAATAATGTAACAATAAGTGTAAAAATATCCATGGCCAAAAAATATCTACAAATGTAATAGATATAAAACGATTCGTCTGAGAATATACAAACGTTGCAAGCATACATAAATTGCGTTTCTGGTAATTTATACATTTATTATAATATCCAGAACATTGTTCGTATGATTATTTTGTGCTTGCACGTTACGTGTAGCATTTCTGTATTTGTATACTGCACAGAGACAATATACTTCTAGTATACATGTACATATGTTTGCGTGCCTAACGCCGTGCTGTAAATTCGCGTTACAACAGTTATCATTGATCGCATATAAATAAAACAATAAGTAAATTCTCCATATATAAATAAAATATTAAGTAAAATATATCCTTCATAAGGGATAAAAAATCCAAGATAAAACTATTATCAAGCCAACTATTTTAGATTGTAACATTGAAAGTAATGTTATCGTTCAATCATTACAATTATTAGATACAATCTGAAAATCAGGATGCGTTCGCATGATCTCTTCATTTTGTATTTTGTCATTCTTTCAAAAATGACTTTTTGTTAATAAAAAAAATGTTAAAAAAGAACATTATTTATTACAATTGTTTATTCTCAATACCTTCCTGAATCATAATTTTATTTAATTTAAAAATTAAAAAAAAAGAAAGTTAAGGAGAAGAGTAATAAAAAAAGAAGATCCACAAAACAGCAAGCAATAGAAAGAATCATAAATAAAAATATCATATAAAAATAAACACAAATTTTATTTTTAAACGTACCTAATAGTAATGAGACAGTTTTGTCTGACCGAGTTTTCTTCAGCTAAACCAAAATAAATAAATCATAAAGTATAAAATTAAGTCATAAAGTCATTACGTTTTAAAATAAAACATGTTTACTTCCATTTGACACCTTTTTATTGATTATCTTGGCCTTGTATCTTTCTTTTAATAATGCTTTGCAAAAATAAACTTTGTATCTATATATATTCATAAAAAATCTAGTTTTGAAATTAAATATTTAAGTTAATTGCAGGTGTTATTAAGTTATTAAAATAATTATATAATTCTAATTATTTCTCTGAAGCTTAAAAGCCAGAAATAGCCTCATTTACAACAGTTTATAAAGTAAGTTATTGATCGCAATATTCTTCTTTTATTAAGACAATATTATTATATAAAAAAAAATAACTCGAGCGATAAAAGGCAAAAGCGTGTTCGTGCATTTAATAAAAACGTGGGGTACAACGATCGCCGTTTGTTTTGTTTGCCCATAAGCCACGGTTGTAGTTCAACCTGTACACGTAACAATGTAGTTCTTTAAACTTGATAACACGATTCATCACGCCATGACGATTCTGCAAAAGTGAACGCATCGAAACAATCCGCCGTTCGTGCGCCTCTCCGCAATCTAATCACGCGCATGCAATTTACTCTACTTGCGTGTCGCAACAGCGTGTAGTAAATTCACGTTACACCGATCGTCGCCACAGATTCTATAACCCGCGACGACCTAATTACGTTACGTTGCTTTTAATCGCACAATCCTAAGGTTAGCGGTGTATTCTATGAGATTCGTATCTTCCCTTATCGGACCAAAGTTTACAATTCTTTCAATCTGCGGTTGAAGTTAAATTTCTCAACTCTCTTTCTCCCTCTTTTGAGATTAAAGTAAATTTCCGTATTTTTCTTTCACTTATTATTTGCACACACACTTGTACATTCCCTTTTACAAACAATAAAATTCTGGAAAAATAACGACAAAAATATTATAATTCTTTGTAAATTTTTTTTTCGAGGAAAATAAAATAGATCATTAACATTAAAGGTTCAAAATTGCTATTAAAAATGACCTTATTATAACCCTTATCGTACCATCTACAATTTGGTGCCTCATCCATACCATCAAGAGTCACTTCAAATCTCTTCGTTTTTTCACCTATTTAAAATAATTTTAAAAATCTCTAAAAATTTTCACCAACATACTTTCAACTTTCTAGAATAAATATGGACTCTTTACTTTGGAAAATATTGAAATGTATAATTTATAATTACCGAAAGACTCAAAGAAACTTGCACGAACAGGAATCGCTCGGTCACTAGTTACCCATATTAGTACGGTAAGGGTTAATATTTGTATATATAAGATTCTTTACAGATACATATTTTAATAGGACTTTATGTAGTATTTTTTCGAAAGTATATATTAACAGAAATTAATTACAAAATATAAATGATAATACTGAAACAAATATATTTATTTTTATTTTTATATAAACTATAAATATTTATCTTTATACTAATAATTTATACTAAATTTATAATTAATTTTTGTTAATATATACTTTTGAAAAGAGAGAATAAATAAATCTATATTAAAATATACCTATAAAGAATCTGTCTACTTACACATACATATATCAAAACGAGGCCATCTTTAGTAACTTCAAGAACGAGTTAATTGTCATTTGAATAATTACTGCATAGTGCACTCTTATCAAATAAGAAGCCTATTTTTTATGGCTGAACTAGTATACACTCGTTGTATTTAAAATGAAATAAATAAGTATACATATATTTAAAATTTGACGAAAGCGAGATAAAAAAATTTTTAATATAGTCCAGGTGCAGTGATAAAAAGCAGATATAATAATCGCAATTTTCCAGAATGTGTCACCTTAAGATAGATATATAAGCTAAATGAATGAAGAATATCTATATTTTAAATCGTATATGTGAGAAACACAATCAATAGAAATTTAAAAATGCCTATTAAATGAATGAGCAACGAAGGAATGTGAAAATTGTATCAAAAGCTCTTTTTAATATAACTCCTATCTCTTAAACAAATTGAAAGTTAATAAGTCTTCTGTTTACATCTTATATGGTGTAAATATCTTCCGAACTTTAAATGAAAGTTTGTATTCTCTATGTTAATTCGTTATTTATTCGATCAGTGTTTGCTCACCTCTAGATAACCTACTTTGTTACAGTGAAAAAAAAGCGTGCCCGCTCTTTTTCACGTGTGGTATCGAGGTAATAAAATCTGTAACGGACTTCCTTGTTAACGAGTCAAGTATTCCGAAAGCGAGTGAAGTTTATCGATCTTACGGTCATTACGATCGTACACATTCGTTATGTGAACGAAGACGTGATTGTTTTATCATAGTAAACGTGTTGTAAATTTCAATCTAAATATATAATTAGCCAGTTAACAGATAATTAAAAAGAAAAATACTTATATATATAATTAAAATCTGTATAATAATAGAAACAGTAGAGAGAGAAATAAAAAAATTAAATAAACAAAATAATTAAAGGGGTCATGTAATGAATTAAATATGTTTTTCGATTTTGAAGTATTATTTTTCTATGTAAATAATATTTTATATAATGTGAAATGATAAACAATTGGTTCGAGAAAGGCTAGAATAATTTATCGATAATAAATGTTTACGATTAAAATCATAATCAATTATTGCTGTAATTCTTAGAAACGATTTTTTTATAATTAAACTTTGTCAGAACAAAGTTAGAAAATTAATGTCTCTGATTAAAATCATCATTATTTATATAGCAATAATGCTTACAAATGACTTTTACAATAAAACTTTGTCAATGAAAACATTGAAGTTATGCTATTACATTGTAGATATTCACATTTAATCTTACTTCAATAATTTTTTTTTGTTTCTTAAAATTTCATTATAATTACACATAATGATGTAGATGAGCAGTAACAGAGTATTATATATATGGAATTTCAATATTTTGATTTAATGGAAATGAAATGTATATTTATTTGTTTGTTATTCTATTAATAAAAAAACGTTTCATAATTGAAAAATTTATTTTAGTCAACATAGAGCATACAGAATTCTGTGAATGGTTCAAATTCACTCATACAAATAACTTGCGCGTATTTCTTTGATAGAAAAAAGAAAGATACTTTACCGTACCTCCATCTTTGTCATGACCCAAAATTTGGTCGATGCTATACACATTTTTCTTCTGATTATAAGTCTGGGCCATATCTGAAGTAAATGTCGTTCTTCTTTGGAAATCACTGACGTAAGCTCCCGCGATTTGCAAATAAATCGCACTACTAAATGACAGTCCTTGACCCACGAAAATCACTGGCAAATCATAGATTCTCCCGTATGACACGCGCGCAAATTGAATCTGCCGCCGAGTCGCGTGTGCCTCCGTCGAATGCGTTTCAGGCGGAAGAGCATACGCAAAAGGAAACGAGCAAACGAAAGAAAGAAAGATAGGGAATGAGGAGAGACAGGAGGATATGCCGAACGTCGTTCTCCACCTTTACGACTCAAAATGCGTCAATCGACGGCGCACCACGCACTGGCTCGTCGGACATGAAAGCAGCCCTTAATATCGCGTACATCAGCCCCACCTTGCAACCCCTAACACCGCCATATTAGCCCCTCGGCCAATGGGAACGCGTGCTTTTCACCCAAAGCCACCCCATAATCGGAGGCTGAATGAAGCCTGGGCGGGGAATATTTTGCCCTTTCCGCGTAAATCCCCGGATTTTTTCTGGTTCCCCTACCCGTCTCACCCTCCCTCCTTGTCCGTCCGCCCTCTTGCCGTCTCTTCTCACTCTTTCAACCCTTTCCTCTCCTTCTACGTTCGATCCATCGGCCGATGTTCATCTTCTTCGTTCCTTCTGTCTTCTTCCTTTGCCCCTGCGTTCTCCACATCACTTTCTTTCTCCGTTCCTCGTTCTTTCCATTCTTCCTATCATTTTCTTACATGATTTTTTTCATCCTTTTTCCTTTTTCAAAAATGCTCAATTTTGTCGATTATGGATAATTCAATGACAATATGTCGCTACATAATTTTATTTTCAACTAAGAATCTTATATTTCGATTTTATTTATGCTGCTATGTAAAATTGTTACATGTAAAAAAATAAAATGTTACATATAACACTATTTGTTTAAAGACAGAAAGTAAGTAATGAGCAATGTAATAAAAGTGATAAAGAGAAACGATAACTTTGAAAACAAAAACTACGTTATACACTGACAAACAGATAAATATTACATAATGGTATAAATATAATAAATTTTACTACCAAGTCTTTAATTGTTGAAAAAGAAATTCGTATCTTTCACAGATTATTTCTACGTTGCTCAAGACAATAGGTATTCTTGGAAAAATTGTCGAAAAGATCCTCTAAGAGGTCCTTCAAGTATTCTTCTGAACTCAACCTGTTTTTACTTTCGTTTGACTTGTTTCTAATTGTGCACCATGATACAACTCGAAACTCTTTCAGATATTTTTGTTGCTTTTAGCGTAAAACACACACGCGCACAATCTCAAGTATAAAATTTATGAAATATTTCTAAAAATATTACACTCTTCTAGATTTTATCTTACATTATAAGTTGTTTTTGAGATAAAAAATGGATAACGCATCATTAGTGATAAAAATACCTGGAAGCATTTCGAATTATCGTGTATGCACAACAGATAGGCATATAAAGCCCAGACTACAATCTATGTACACCGATCCGACTGTCTCTATACTCTGCCGACTTATAATGGACCAATAACAATGAAGTTGATTCATTATGATTAGTTTATTATACATTAACAATCAAAATTGGTAGTTGGATCGGTCTGTAAAATCAGTAGTTTGATATGAGCTTAACAGACACGATTCCAAGAAATATTTTGTAAGGTTCGTCTCAGATCAGAGAAAAAAACATATAACGATGGCAAAAAAAAATATAAAGTTAACAACTATGTTGTATAAAATTAATGTACATAAGTAAATAAATTATTTTATAGTTATTGGAACAATAAAGTAGTTTAACTATGTACGATAGACAAGTTAATAAATAATCTTAATTTTACTCTCAACAGTTAAAATATTTCTTAATTATTTTTATTAAGGTGAAGAGGGGTTTAAGGGGGGGCCTTTAATTCTTTTTCCTTTGATTTTTTGACAGAAGGTATCTAAAACAAAATTCTCAACTTATAATCTAAAACTTAATATAATTTAGCACTGGGTGTTTCCTATTTTCTGTTATTATTTCTCTGATGCTCTTAAATACATTTAAAATGCAATATGTTAAGAATTACTTGAAAAAATCACAGACTATTCTAAATTGCATTTAACAATAATACAAAAAAAAATAGAAACAATTGACCATTTAGATCAAAAGTTATTTAAATAAGTAGTAATATTTTTTTAATTTGTACTCTAATTTAAATATATGAAAATATATTATAAAATAATGATAAAAATCTCAATTTTTTTGTATAAATATTTTATGAATTCAACAATATTTATGTAAAGTTACCTTGAGATGCAAGCATTAATTGTTTAGTAAATAAATAAAATTTGTTATTTGTTATAAACTAATGATGAATCTCAATGAAACTTTGCATAAGTCATGTTTAGTACTTAATATATTATAAAAACATTTAGATTTTTCTTATTATTTTAAGAATTTTTGTTTATAACAATAAAACTAATAACAAATAAAATAAATAATCTATAAAATTGTGCGTTACTCAATAAAACCAGAATGTTACGAACACAATTTACTTTCACATTTATGTAGTTTGTTTAAAGCGTAAATATTAATATATGTATTTTATGCCCTTACAACCTCCTTAAATGCACGATTTAAACTCAGCAATAACTTTGAAAAATTGAAAATAAATTAATCAATACGAGGATTCTTGATGTCAAATAAACAATATATATAATGAAAAGGGCATGTAAGACTCAGTTATAAAGAGATTATACATATAAATAACAGTTATAAAGTTAAGATATAAAATTCGGCTATAATTTAATTAAGTTAGAACAATAATTGTAACATAACATGTTTCGATGGTTAATTTGAGCCATCTTCAAATGCTCATAAGAGAGCATAGGTATTATATATCGAGAAACAAGTAGTAATAGAAATGTGGAAAATGCGTAAAAAATCGCGTTGTGCGATGCACGATGAGTGCTTTACCGAGTATACGAAATTGCTCGCAAACGATTGGAAGATCGATTGTTGGTGAATTTAATAATCTGATGAGAATGATAGATATGATTAATTTGTAATATAATACAGAGTACAAGTAGAATTGTCACTTCAATAAAAAAAACTCACCAAGCAGGCACTCCGATTGTGTTTCACATGATGTAAACCAGATGTTTAACAATTAAATGAAATAGTCAGTGTGTATATGTATAAATATAAGAAGCTACTGGTGTCATCAAAGTTAAAAATTGGAATCGAAACGATAGTAAAAAAGCAATAAATGGTCAAATGATAAGAGTAAAGATGCTTAAATGTCTCGACTTTCAAAAACTTTCAATATCCGGCTCGAAGCAAAAATATGTTCATCTCAACCAAGCCATCCATAGAGACTAACAATCAAGATGGTAAAGATTAAATTGCTTATTGACTCATTGACGTACATAAATTTATTCAACTATGTACTTTAATTCTACATATAACACTTGTATAGTTGTCACCTGTACTCTCTAAATTCTCTGGAGTAAAATCTCATTCTAAAGAGTGAAAATTAAGCCAGTTTTGGAAAAGAGTGGCTCAATTTTTTATTTTTTTAAGAGTAAGATTTCACTCTTTAGAGTGAAATTCGCTTTAAAACTTTTAGAAAGTTTATAGTTGTTAAAAGATTAAAAAAGCTTTTATAATTGTTTATGTTTTTCTCTGAGTGTAAATCTATGAAAAGTAAACATAGACAGAGACTTCTTTATGGAGGGTATGGAGCTTTCCACACCCAGAGCTCCTGTGAGTGTTGAATTTCACATCCAGAATTCGGGATATTTAAAAAAAAAATAGTTTATTCTTAACAAATTAAAAAAAAATTTTAAGTGATTTGACAAAAAACAGTACTTGGCAAACGTATATATATAGAAATACACTTTGTACATACAACAAAAGAGATAAAATATTTATATTATTTTAAAATTACCCCTCCCTCCGTTTGGATGGGGCACTCCACATTCAGAAAAGTCAAAGATCTTTGTCTCTGAAAATGAGATTGTTCGGTATTTCATTAGTTCATTAATTCATTTGACCGACACATTTTTGAATGAAAGCTATTCTAAATCAATAATAGTCTAAAACCATTTCATTGTGGCAGTGAGAATTTGCTTTTTCTAAACCAATTAGATAATATCTAATATTATATAAGATTAATTTTAAAAAAGAAGTAATTAAATTCCATATATTACCATAAATTATGAATTGTGTAAAATTTTTAATTTTGTGAAAAACACAATCAATACTAGAAATTTAAAATGTCAATTACGGTCGAAGCTGGATCTTCGTTGCTTTAAATAATTCAATCTTGAATTACTAATATATACTTGCATATATACTATATTGTAGTCTTTTTCAAACTGCGCGCCGAATTATTTTTCCGGACTAAATAAACGCAATTAAAACTACTCTAGTAATCGCGAATTAAATTGACAAGCAAATAATAATTTGATGCTACCATCAAGCATCATATATTATAAAGATGTTAATATATTAAAACTGTTAATAAATTTATTGCAAAAAATATTACCTCGGCCGCGACTTGAACCCGAATCTCTTGTATTCCGTACGAGCGTCCTAAGCCATTAGACCACCGAGGCCTTAAGTCCCGGCCGAGGTAATATTTTTTGCAATAAATTTATTAACAGTTTTAATATATTAACATCTTTATAATATATGATGCTTGATGGTAGCATCAAATTATTATTTGCTTGTCAATTTAATTCGCGATTACTAGAGTAGTTTTAATTGCGTTTATTTAGTCCGGAAAAATAATTCGGCGCGCAGTTTGAAAAAGACTACAATATAGTATATATGCAAGTATATATATAATATATATTAGTAATTCAAGATTGAATTATTTAAAGCAACGAAGATCCAGCTTCGACCGTAATAGGCATTTTAAATTTCTAGTATTGATTGTGTTTCTCACATATACGGTCTTAAATAAAGATATTGTTTAAATTTTGTATCGCAAATTCTTTAGTGCCATGCATTTCATGTCAACAGCGTTCAAGAAATAGCCTAATATTCTGCGGAAGAAATCGTCGAATATTGAAAATTATTTAAAGAACATAATACTAATTTCTTTATTGAAGATTTATCAATACAGTTTGTCTTGTAGCGAATCCGTGCAACTTGGTAGTTCGATAAAACGAAGTATCGGATCTCCGCATTGATTTGGTCGTACAGAATGTTTGTCGCCATCTGTATAAAGGCGTGGGTGTTCGATCTCGTCTCTGCTTGCCTCATAGGCGGCTTTATCATGCAAATATGGTATCGATACTCGGTTGTTGTGACGATAAAAAATAGATTTCTCAAAGTGCTACTCCGACATGACTAATAAAGCCTTCAAATAAAATCACGGAAGTACATGATATTTATATCATCAAGTTATCATAATATGCATGTATAAATATTTAAAATACAATTTATTTTATATATTGTATATGAATACAAATCCGACTATATATTTCTTAAGACATTTATGCTAATCATTATAAAGAAACATTTTTAATTTATCACAATAAACTATTTTCATTAAAATAAACATTAACCAAAAACCAAACTTAAAACAACATACAATATACAATAGTTTATTATTTGAAAATGCAAGGTTTTTTTTTGAAATATAGAACAATATTGACAAACTAAATAACAAAATATCTGTGGAAATCTATAGAAATATCGTACAAAAAAAAAACAATTTTATTAATCCCTTACAACCGTTGTCGGCAATCTGCAATTAATAGTTTCGAAAAATTCAAAGAATTAATAAAAAAAATTCCGGTTTTTGGTGTTCCAATGTTAAGATTATTCGTATGACTTCGTTAGTTTAACATAGAAATGTGTATTAACAGAACCTCCAAAATTAGATTTTCTCAAGTAGAACTGGACTAAAAAATTTTTCTAAGATCTTAAAATTTTCGACTTGCATGTTCCTAAAGATTTTGAATTCATATACATATTATAGTTTTGCAAGTTAGAAGGAAGTTAATGATTTAAAAATCAATAAATATATTTATCATAATAGCTCTGCAGATTTGTTATTTTTCTGAAATATGTATTACTGTATTGCAAATCGTTAAGATACAATTGCAAAATATAATTTTTTTTCAAATTGTTTTATTTTCTACATTTGGATTTCAAAGAAATTTACTCACTGCAATGTCTACTAAATAAATTAAGTGTATATACATTTATTCATATCGCACGAATACGATTCATGACTGTTTTTTCAGCAATTTGCAGTAACGAACACGTTGAAAAACCATACTTATAGAATCATAAAGATTTACATAATTACAGCATGGGAATGCATTATACAGATTTTTAATGTGCACTCATCGTAAGCTTATCTCTTTTTGAAAAACTTTAATCCTTATAGTGCACGATTTCTCTGCAACTCCTATCGTAAATAAAGACACGGAGTCATTTTCCGCGAATTAAGTGAGCAAAAATTAAATGACCTCATACGTTTGCATATCTGGACTGATTACGACACCGTTCGGCTCCTCGTTTGCACGGATTCATGCCGAGATGTATAAAACGTTGCCGTATACATTTGCGCGCGTGAAACAGTTTCTCTCTATCTTTCTCTTTACTCCGTTTATCCTACAAAAGTCAGCAATTCTTGGGGCTCGGTTTATCCGACGAGCAGCGTGCCAGCCGACAAAGCCCGGTTGCGCCTCGGGGGCCAATAACGCGACGCCCCTGATATACAATCACGAAAGAGCGGCGCAAACCCCTTCGCCACCCCTTGTCGCCGTCGCGTGGCGACCTTCCCGTGTCTGCTAAATCGCGTTGTTGTCATCTCCGAAAGTGATCCACTTCCTTGACAACGAAAAAAAAGAGGCAATGTTCTTCTGCTGAAAATATCGCAAAAAGCGTTTTCGTTAAAAAACAAGAAAAAATGTACACAGTGATTCCCAGTTACGTTCGTATAATCTGCTATAGAAGTTTTTAAAATATTTCGATAATAATAATTTGATATTGACTGGTCTAATTAACAATCATAGATTAGATAATTGAAATTTCAAATTTAATCATTAATTTTATACGACAAAAGCCTAATAAAGAAAGAATTTATTATTTTATAACGTAAACGTAAACAATAATACTAGTGATGTAATTTGATTGTTATTGGTATATTTTAACTCAAGCGATCAAACTCTTATTTTTAATTTAATTTAATTTCAAGAATATTTTCTATGCAAATTTATTAGGTGTATTTTATAGAGTAATACAATATAATATAAATATTATATAATATTATTTAATACAAATATACATATTATATTATGTTATGTTATGTTATATTATGTTATATAATAGAATTATAAGTAAATAATTAGTCTCTTTATTTCCGTTTCAACACGTGCTTACGTACAATTTTTTAAGCTCTTTATTCCCTTTGATCAGTGAAATCTGAACTATATGCATTACTTATCCACACGGTCTCTTCGCCTCGTTTATCTCATAAAATTGAGTGATTCTTCGTTTCATCCGGTGACAACAATACGCGGCATGGCCTCGGGGGCCAATAACGATTTCCTTGATACCCTGTCCTCCCTTAGAGAATCAGCGTTTAGTTTCATTCCCCTTTATGTTGTTAAAAGAAAACTTGCGTCAATTTGGGACATTATCTCATCGCGTTACACTGTTGAAGATTAATTTTACCATTTGACTATACGTATGTCTACTAATAAATGGATCTTATAATTTCAAAAGTGTGCATAAGAACAATTAACAGAACGATGCGAAAAATAGTCATGTCAAAGTATAACTTTTCGCGATAATATATTCATCTAAACTATAATATTTGTAATTTAAATAACTGCAGTTTCACCCTCGTGTACTGCCAAACTGTTTTTATTTAACTATTACTATAGTTTTAAGTTACAGATCGGGAAAGAAGGCAGTAATACAAGATCTTATAACATATATTGTATAAAAGAAGCTCAACACTGATACCAACATATCACTTTGTTTTTGAACAATATTTCTTAAACAAAAACTAAAAATAAAATTTTAGAAACATAAATAACATTATCGTATTCAGGAGGTCAAAATTTATTTAAAAAATGCTATTTCTTTTACACCTTTGTGGGCAAAAATCTCGGTCTCTTTTTAACATCCTCCTTTGCGCGTTACATATTTGCGTCTTACAAACAGCATAAAGTATGTATATAAATCAATAAAAAGTATTTTATATCAAAGTAAAAAGATTTCAGTAAATCTTGTATATATTCTTCTGCAAGTATTTTGTATAGATGACTTCTGTGAAAGAAAAAGAATAGGAATATATAGCATTACTGCCTATTGTGTCAGGTTTGGGGTCCATTTTGTCAGACGCTCATTTTTGTTCTTATTTTACAAAAAAATTAATTATTGCAAAATTGCAAATAGTATTACAAAAACTGCGTCTGACAAAATGGACCCCAAAACTGACACAATAGATAGTAATGCTATATATTCCTATTCTTTTTCTTTCACAGAAGTCATCTATACAAAATATTTGCAGGTGAATATATACAAGATTTACTGAAATCTTTTTACTTTGAAGTAAAATACTTTTTATTGATTTAAATACATATTTTATGCTGGTTTTTTACAAACTAGAAAGTGTCTTCTATTAAATAATGTAGCAGCTTTTGTAATACTGTTTGCAATTTTGCAATAATTAATTTTTTTGTAAAATAAGAACAAAAATGAGCGTCTGACAAAATGGACCCCAAAACTGACACAATAGACAGTAATGCTATATATTCCTATTCTTTTTCTTTTACAGAAGTAATCTATACAAAATGCTTGCAGATGAATATATACAAGATTTACTGAAATCTTTTTACTTTGATATAAAATACTTTTTATTGATTTATGTACATACTTTATGCTGTTTTTGCAAGACGCAAATATGTAACGCTCAAAGGAGGATGTTAAAAAAAGGCCGATTTTTGCCCACAAAGGTGTAAGTAAAACGAACGGTTTTTTTTTATAAATTTTGACCTCCTGAATACGATAATGTTAATAAAAAGTTCGGGATCGATAGGGAACATCTTAAAATTTGGGCATAAACATGATATATTTAAAGAAATTTCAATATTCTTGTTTACTTTTCAAGGTGTCCCCTAGATGCCACAAACTTTTTAATAATTTTATAATATTCAGGAAATCAAAATCTACAAAAAATACTATTTCTTTTACTTATATCTTTTTAAGCAAAAATCTGCCCTTTTTGAAGGATATATTAAAAAAGGACTAATTTTTACCCAAAAGAATATAAGTAAAAGAAATAGTGCAATGAGAAAAATGTCCGTTCAAAAAGTAACAAGCAGATATTTCCGATTGATTTTAATCGGATTTATAAGACTATCCGATCAAATTTTAGGACTACTCGATCAAATTTATCTGATTTATAGGACTATCCGATAAATTTAATCGGATAGTCTTATAAACCTGATTAAAATCAATCGGAAATATCTGTTTGTTACTTTTCGAACGGATAAAGCCCGAAAATTTTTCTCAGTGTGTTTTTATAGATTTTGACCTCCTAAATATGATAAAATTATTAAAAAATTCGTGGCATTTGGGAAACCCCTTGAAAAGTAAACAAGAATATTGACATTTCTTTAAATATATATGTTCATGTTTAATTTTCAAGGTGTTTCCTATCAATATATCCCGAAATCATTATTAATATTATCGTATTCAGGAGGTGAAAATCTATAAAAAAAAAAAGAGCTATTTTTTTGTTTTATTTACACTTTTGTGAGTAAAAATCGACCTTTTTTTAACATCCTCCTTTCTTCATTTAAAAGTTTTCGCATAAATACACAGTTGTCTTCAGTTCTGATAGGACTATTTGATATTATAACATAACACTATAAAGATTAAGTTAGCTTATAGTTTGTCTTACAGATAGATGTATCGGTTTACACTGCAATCCAACTTTATATTGAAAACTATATTATGCAATAAATAAAAAAGAAAAAAGTATAAATAAAATTGATTTAGGGAATTTACAAATTTATAAAACAATGTAATATTATCAATAATACAGCTCTTATAAAAAAAAACTCAAAATAAGTGTTTATACTCAAATTGAGTGTTAACATCAAATTTTGAGAGTTTACACTCAAATTTGGATATATACGCTTAAATAGTGAGTGTTTACACTGCAGATTAAGTTATGTTTACACCGGTTTACATTCAACCATATTGCGTATGTACATCCAAAGATCGAACGTTTACATTTAAAATTAAGTGTATATTAAAAGATCAAGAATGTGTGTACATCCAATAACTGAGTGTTCACACTTAAGGTTGAATGTACTCGCTATAAATATTTAAAAGTTTACTCTCAACACGTATATTAGATGAATGTAAACATTAAACATTTTAAACCTTTGAGTATCATTAAGTATTAATCTTTATGATTGAATATTAACGCTAAAATGTTGAATATGGACCCAGCAGAATTATTTATGAAAGAAATATTTTAATTAAACATGAAACTTTTGTTGAAAATATCTATTGGCCATACATGTTACAGCTATGTATCAATTAACGTTAAGAATTCATGGATCATCGAAATAGCAGTTTCCGTACGATTGCAGAGATTCAGCACCGTTGGATGGTGAGGTACAAGATTGGATGGATGACCATGTAGGGATATAAGGAAATTAATTTCCTTGAATGAGGGAGTAAAGCGGTTTTTTTCAATTATAATTTTGTCGTGTATATTCCAAAATATGATGCAGACCAATAATACGTATTTTAGCAAGGAAACTGAATTAAATAATTGTATAGAGTAAATAACACTCATAATTTTAAGAGTAACACTCAAGTTAACTCTCAAGTTGAGAATAACGCTCAAGTTCAGAGTCTGAAATAACTCTAAATTGAATGTAAAAACATTGAGTTTTTTTTCATAAACATAGCTATTATTGTTTAACCTTCCAGTGGATATGTACGGGATATTTGAGCATCCCAGGCATCGTTTTTCTTAAATATTTCATACTTTTAGATTGATAACAGAGCTCTATTTAATATCTTTCTATTATTGATTGCTTGATAAATTGAAATGAAACAGAGGCTCATTGATGTTGGAGCATTAAACAGTGACAGAGTGTTAAACTAAGGAGGGTGCTATAAATACCCCATCTACTCACTTGTGTTTTCTTTTTATACTGTACCTACCCTGATAAAAAAATCCGATAAGAATTTATAAGAAACAATTAAATTCTTATAAGACTTTATCGTTATTTATAAAGCCTATCGTAGGTATTTTTGAAGTTACATACAATTGCTATCGTTTTGAATCGATTTTTATAATATCTGGTTTTAATCGTTCTAGATCAATAGAAATTCTTTAGGTATGTATCGTATTTATATACATATTCGTTGCTTATATGGCTTTGACGATAGAAAATCACTCGGGACTTATTTGACATTTCACACAAACATCTTGTGTGAGTTACTCATAGGAACTGATAAAATTTCTATCATATATTCCACGTAGAATCTGATAGAAGATGTTCGCGTGAAATGTCAAATAAGTCCCGAGTGATTTTCTATCGTTAAAGCCATATAAGCAACGAATATGTGAATTACTCAAAGGAAGTGATAAAATTTCTATCACATATAATATTCCACATAGAATCTGATAGAAGATGTTCGTGTGAAATGTCAAATAAGTCCCAAGTTTCTATCATCAAAGCCATATAAGCAATAAATATATGTATAAATACGATACGTACTTAAAGAATTTCTATTGATCTAGGACGATTAAAACTAGATATTAATATTATAAAAGTCGATTTGAAACGATAGCAATATTGTATCTAACTTCAAAAATACCTACGACAGACATTATAAATAACGATAAAGTCTTATAAGAATTTAATCGTTTCTTATAAATTTTTATCGGATTCTTTTATCACAATGATAGAAAAATCCTATCGTTTTAAATATGGAATTTGGTTCGTGAATTCATTAATTTGAATCAAGTATCTTATAGGAATCTTATACATATCTTATAGAACCCGATAAAATATGATAGGATTCATATCTGATCTATCGTGATGTTCGCGAGGTTGACGATAGAAAATGATATAAACTTATAAAAAACGGTACAAATTGATAGAAATCCAATCGTTCTCAATCGTTTTTTATCGACTTTTTTTATCGAGGTTCCTAACCTCAATAGTCAACTTTAATGTTATTAATATCTCGATTTCCTAGGCAGAGCGACGCTTATCTCTGCCAGATTCTTTCGTTTTATGCAAAAACGCGTTGAATAAGCCTAAGTTTACTGATTTTTGAGGTGATGGAACTGAACTGTATAATTACTAAAAAAATCAAGTGTGGAGAAATGTAAAAAAATAACTCGTATATATTCATGTATAACGTATACAATTCCACATGACAGAACACTATATATTGGTAGCCTATCAGGAAATTCATCATAAATCGCTTATACAAGGAAAATTACTGAAATACATATTGGCCAGCCGAAGGCCGTAGTAAAGAATTATTTCCCACACAGAATATTTCGATTTTTGTTGTTTAAAACCGTAGACACCTATAAGCCAGTAGACACCATAAAAGCTCAGATTAATTTTACGGTGAATTTCCTATTAGCAATAATAAACCTTTCGATGCATGTAATTCCGTATAGAACACTATTCAACAGCTATAATAAATTTACTATAAAAATTTATACGAGGAGTCGAATAACAGTCAAGAGAGAGAATGTCAAATCATTCTGAAAAGCGTGCGATTAGTTCAGCGTGTTAGGTGTTAGCTTACCGTTCCGTAGCTCTTAGGTTCGAATCCCGTCGATACCGCGTAATGCGTTTTTAAATATTACAAATTATATATCCGATGCGTAATTGTAATGCGTAATTAATATTGTATGTGAAACAACACTTATACCTTAATTCTGATTAATTAAAAATGAAAATTAATGTATTTTTTTTTAATAGTGTATGAAAAAAAATGTATTTTATCGTTTTAAAAATAGAACTTTTGTTCGTGATTTCATGAAATGCTACATAATATTTTATATTGGAATGCTATGTAACATTCGATAACATCCGATAACTAAAATCTTAAAGAGTACGATAATATTCCAATATAAAATGCTATATAGCATATGATAATATCTGATAAGTAAAGTCTTATAGAGTATGATAAGGTTCCAATATAAAATATTATATAACATTTCGTGAAATCACGAATCAAAATCCATATTCAAAATGATAAAATCGTTTTCTTTCGTTTTCTATCGGATTTTTGTATCAGGGTACTTTCTTCTGAGTTTTTGTATAGCCAAAGTTTTTTTCTCTGGTAGAATTGTTAGATCGCAGACAGAATAACTTACAGCTACATAACAATAGCGTATGGCAGTTAAGATTGGCGAAAATACGTTGATAACCCTTACGGAAAAAACTCTTAAAAGTTGAGTGTTTACACTTTAAAAAATCCTGAAAAAATACACTCAAGGTAACACTCAATTAATAATTATTTTGAACGCTCAACCTGAGTATAACTCTCAACTTGAGTGTTATTGATGACTTGAATGTTGAGTGTTAATCTCAACTTGATAGTTAACTTAAGTGTCAGGGTGAAATCACACGGTGCGGAAAATGATTGCGGAACAAAGGATGCGTCATTCAACAGTTGAGTGAGCACTCGCTGTTATTGGTATATTCTTCTAGATCTAAAATTCTGATTGGATGAGCTAAAAGAATACACCAATAACAGCGAGCATGGCATTCGCACTCAACTGAATGCGCCCAATGAAACAACCAATTAGCGCTATTCGGAATAACGCAGAATAAAGCTGATTGGTTGCTTTTGTGACATATTTTCTTTTCCGCACCGTGTGATTTCACCTTTAGACCCTACGTACAATGAAGGAAGTATTATTATAGGAATAGAAATAAATATTAAAATTTCAAAACAAATAAAAATTTCAGAAAAACAAATAAAAATTTCAAAACAAATTAAAATTTCAGAATAAATATTAAATTGTAAACGCCATTATTTTGAAGTACTCAAATATTTGCGGGCGTCTACATTCAATATTTTGGCATTTATCTTAATCATGGAAATTAGAACTCAAATAACTGTTAAGTTTATATACTCAATTTTGAAGACACTCAAAGGTTTAGGATTTACGCTCATTTATTGCATGTCATACCCAAGTGTTGAGGGTAACCTTTAGATGTTTAGTGCGTAAACTCAAACTTGAGTGTGAACGTTGTAAACGCTCAATCTTTGAGTGTATATACTTAATGTCTGAGTATAAACACTCACAATTTAAGTGTAAACACACAAATTTCAGACTGAACTCCCAAAATTTGGGGTTTACATTCAAATTTGAGTATAAACACTGAAATTTTCAGAGTTTTTTCCGTAAGGGAAACGCTGCCAACATATGCTAAGCAATGCCGCTGCCAGATCGCAAACGCTGTCAACACATGGCAGCATATTTCTTCCAATCCTGAACACACACTGTTGGTAGATTGTTTGATTTGTGATCTGGCAGCAACGCTGTTTATCATATGTTGGCAACGCTTATCAACGTATACGAAAATCCATTACTAAAAACATTATTTTCGGAAAGAAAAATAAAAAATGTAACACAAAGATGTTAAAGTTCTTATTTATATTATTATTACATTTGTCTATCATATTCCCTAATAACACAGGGACATCCTATGGACATCCTATGGACATCCTGTGGACGTCCTGTCGGCTAAACGGGACGTCCACAGGATGTCCTATTGTAGTCCAAAGGACGTCCTATGGACTATGACATGAGCGCCTCATTATGTATCTTACATACATCCGCTGGACGTCCATTGTGATATTATCGGAGATTAATTTAGGATATATTCAGGACTATTTTAGCACTTTCAGGACGATTTCAGGACTATTTCAGGATGTATCAAAAGTAAAATAAAATGACCACATTCACTCATAGAAACTGATGCCTAGAAAGTATTTTCCACTGTTCAAGCGTTGTGAATAGGTGGTCAATTGTAAACGTGGTCAAATTACTGTAAGAAATAAGCAACAACACGAGAAAAATATCAGGGCGCTCCGAGGCCTGGTCTCTCCTCTGAGTTAATAGAATTACTACACTCTTAATTTTTAGATAATAAAACTAACTTAATTAATGTATATATAAATGTACTTAATATATTTTGTTGTTAGCACATAATCACGTTAGTATCAAAGAAAAGGACACGTAAATTCTATTGAAATATTTAAAACGGATTCTTTCAATTAATGTAAATATTAAGTTGTATATAGTTTTGTAAGATACATATATAATACATTATTTGTATATAAAAAATTTTTACCGAAGTCTTTTCCGAAGGACGTTCTGAGGACGTTCTGAGACTGTCCCACAAGGACGTCCTAAGAAAGTCTCATAAGGACGTCCTAAGACTACCCTAAGGACGTTTTGGGGCTATCCCCACGATGTCTTGAAGCTGTCCCAAGAATGTCCTGAGGCTATTCCCATGACGTCCTGAAGATGTTCAAAGGACGTTGCTGAGGGTGTCCTAAAGATAATGCCCTAAGAATGTCCTCAGAACGTCCTGTGGAGATATGCATATCCACAAAATGTCCAGGATGTCCTGGGACATATTCAGAATAATCCTGAGAGCGTTTTGTGCTGTTAGGGTTAGGATGTGACTATTGTAAATTTAACTATTAAAAGTAAATAACCTTGTTTTTATTTCAGTTTTGTTGATATATTTTAATTTTATACAACAAAATTTAATTTTATATTTTTGTAATTGAAACATTGACTGTTTTATATATTTTTGTCATTAGAATATTAATTTCTTCAATTTCTTGTAAAAAAATACTAATTTGAAATAATTTTGTATCTTTTATTTTGCTACTTACCCTATTTTCAATATTTTTCTACGTTATAATTACAATTTTGTAAGATTTATGTTTTAAGGTACTATTTGGTATCAGAATATTTGTATTTTAACCCTTTTTTCGTCTGTCGTTTTTTAATAATAAATAGTGTCAAGAAATAAAACGTGAAAATTCATGACTAAAAACGCTGTTCTAGAAAAAAAAATTAAAAAGTATAGTCCAGAAGTATTAAAATTTATTATTTTGACATTTCTCGTTAGGGTATAACATTAATGTAAATTTAACTAAAACATAATAATCTAATAAAAAATATAATTATAAAAACAAAAACTTTTTGAGATATCTCAGCACTCTATCTGTTTAGTTATGTTTCCAAAATCCTATACTCAAAGATTAAATTACGAAATTTACAAAAAAGAATCGTTAGAATTTTATTTTCGCATTTGTAGAAATCATTTTATATAAAAACTGCAAATATATAAATTAAAAGTTTCTACTTTTTTAATTATCTTAACAAATCATGTTCTTACCAATATTAATAAAGTGCAATAAGTACACTCACAATTAGTCGTACCATTTTTAAATATATAACATTTGTTTGTAACAAAATTGATACAAAATTGATATAAAGAGAATTGATTACTAAAATCTCAAAATTTGATGAAATGATATATTTTATGTGTCACCATGTATATACTTACAATTACATATAATTATAGAAACAACGCACAAGTTATATCTATTGTAAATTGATTTCTACGCCACTTTTATATTCCACTATAAATTTGAATAAAAATTTTTTGTTCTCTAAATATTACGAGACAAGTGGACACGGGACATAACCGAGACAGCAAAATCATCTCGTGGCACGTGTTTCGATAGCGACGCGACGAGCGCATCAAATGCACGAAGCGATCTAACTCTTAACACTCGTCGTTTCACGTCAGTTATGGACGTCGGTAATTCCCGTTGGAGTGGCGTTTGATCTTCGCGCCGGTTCGCCGAGTCTATTGTGAATTGTATCTGCTTCCTTTGCGCCTCGATTCCGCTTCACTCGTCGTTTTCCGCGCCGCGAGCAGCGAGCCACCTCTCTTTTGCAGATTTAATGCCGCCTATTGTAGGGCCTCGGTGGTACCTTGCATACCTTCCTCGTCTCTTTCCTGCCTCACGCTCTTCTCCTTCGAACGTCACCGTTTCGTGGAGCAGCCGTTTATTCGTCCTCCGCGGATCCATGATGTAACAATTACGCCCACGAGTTATCATCTCCGAGCGTCAAAAGAACACCTTCCCTTACCATTCGCTCACGCCTACACGGATAAGTAAATGAAAGCTCAGTGAAATTTCTCTATGTATAGAACAACGTTCTTAAATACAAAAATAATTATTAATAAGGTGCACGAGAATAGAATACGACTCGATATGAAAGGACATGTGAAGAGCCTTAATAATAAAATGATAAAAAGCCGATATTTTATTTAAATAAGATCAAAGGAATATCATTCACTTATCTTTAACTATTCGAAAGTGTCTCTAATTAATTACTTCTCTCTCATCCATTTAGATCAATGCTTATGATGATTTACTTTTAAGAAAATTATTACCAATAACAGTATAAAAATTATTGTATTATCTATAACAAAATAAAAGTAGGTACTAAATAGGATAGAAAATGCGAGGAATTAAATAAAAAGAAACAAATATAAAGGAACGGTAATAATGACACATTGAGTCCGTCTGAAAAATAGAAAATGTAGATTCGCACGCGGAACGGTGAGTTCGAAGGAAACACGCGGACAGATATATACAGGAGGATCGACAAAGAGGAGAGATTGGATGCAACGAACGGCGACTACGCCGCTGCTAAATAAACTGAAGCCTTCTCTCTATACAGCAGTCCGGGGAGGAGGGGAGGAGGAGGGGGGGGTGAGGGAGGAAGGGAAGAGAAGGAGGGTAGTTGGAAAAGGGGTCGCAGGAGGGGGTTACTGCACACCCCGGCGTGACTGCGGGGATTTTATTAACTTCTGCACAACGGCGGCGCGCCGCACGTCTCTCGCTCGAAGCAGAGAGAAAACGGAGCAGACCTCGACCCCGACACAAACAGCCAAATAAAGAGATAGTAATTATTGTGTTTGTGCCCGGTTTATTTCTTCGCCGCTGGTTCGTCCCTCGAAACGATCCCTCACCTCACCCCACTCTCTCCTACCTCTCTCCTATCTCTCTCCTCACCTTTATCAGACCACTGTGCCATCACCTCTCGAAACGTCGGGGAGTAATTCTTCCATCTTTTATCCGTTTAACTTCAGACGGGATTCGTCTCGACCGGATCCGAAGCTCGGCGTTATCAAGACAAAAATTCGATGTCGAAATTGAAGAGGTTATCGAAAACGGAAAATGATGTCGTATCGAATCCCGCTTGAGAGAAGCTGGACCGTAAATAAATTCAACTTGAAATTTCTGTGACTAAGAGAAACTTGCATTTATCAAAATTACATGCCGAATCGTCAACCGTGCAAGATTAGAAGTATCGGACACCGGCGGAACATTCGGAAGTCCGATCAGAGCCATCGGCTTTGATCCGTTGCGTTGTGCGGATCCAGCATCTCGCACGTGGCTGAACGCTCCCCATCCTCGGGACCGCCCACGCCGTCGTCCTCTTCGCCTCTCTACGTAGCCACTGCTCTCTTCGCCGTCTTCCCCTTCGTCATATTCACGGGGAATTCCAAATGATCGCGAAATAACTGCTCACTTATATCAATTCACCGACTGTTCTTTATAAAGACGCATTCACGCGTGCCATCCGCGATCCTACCCCTACGCACATCAAGGACTTGCTCTTCTCACCCTCCCGTGTACAGTGGCGGATTATCTAACAAGCACGTACGGAGCCCGCCTGAGATTTCGCAAGGACTTAAAATTAACGAAACAATAATGTCGACCATTAGTTTCTGAAACTATATTAATTGTTAGAAAGTAATAATATTTAGCAAACTTTCTTTTATTCTAAACTTCCTGCAATTTCTTCAATGGAGGTGCCAAAAATTAAATTGCACCTTGGGCCTCTAAATGCCTCAATCCGTGACTGCCTATACACTCACTTTTTTCTGCTCTTTTGGTGGACGATGAAGAGTGTAGACGATCCTTCTCTCTTCTTTCAGCGCGTAATCCCCGAAATGATCAAACTCTCTCGACGACCATCATCCACTCCAATGCTTCTCCCTTTCTTTCTGTTCTCGTTCGATCTCCTTTCAGCCGCATGGAGTAACAACGAATCATCCTAGTCAATTATCTCGAACGCAACGGTGTTTCCCCCATTGTCGCGCACTAATTGCCCTTTGGAACATACAAAATTGCCTCGATGAGCTCTATTAAATTACGAGTATAACGCGACGGACGATTTACGTCGATCGCATAATTCGATGTTCATAAATTCACAAGTGAGACAATAGCAATTGATGTACAAAGTAGTATTAAAAATTGCAAAGCTGTGAAATTTTTAACCTTTAGGGAACAAAGGTCTATTTTTATTTAAATTTTACAGCTTTTCCTTGAGTAACATTTGTCATAATTCATCACATTTCATTATATTCTTTTTCTCAAAAATGATATCGTTTCAGCGCCATTGTAATTGCTTTTCTATCTGTTTAATAAATGAAAATGGCACATTGAAAATTGCTGAAAAAAATGTATCGCGTTAATAAAGATTCTTTTCACACAAAAGTGCGCCTTATTTTATATTTATCTTATATTTGCAAAAAATAAAATATACCTTTTTATAGAAATGTCAGAAATTGTATCAATATTAGATTAATATGATAGTGATATAAAATTGCATTAAAATCTTAGTCTTTAAAATGAGATGCATTCTTTCATAGTATTATGAGGATCTCCTGTTACTCTACGACAGAGCGGGGCGTTCTATAAAATTGCTCAATATCTTTTAGCAACTTAATCGAACAGGATAGAAGCAAAATCCGCAGACACCGATTATGTATTTGAGGGCTGGCCAATAGAGAAAGCAGAAGACAGAGGATCGGCCTCCCGAAGAGAGGAGACGATCGTTCTCGAAGGGATTTCTCCGGTGGATAACGCCGCGTGCGATTCAGGAGACAATGGCCAGAAGAACGGAGAGGAAATATAATTGAGCGATTTGAGACGCCGCCTTAGGAGAGGATAAAGATAGGCGGGGACAGGAACAGAGACAGATCTGGCCCGATAAAGTATAATTATTTTCCGATAGAGTGGAAATTATTCGGGAACGAGCCATCAAGCTATTGACGATATTCATACTTTTATTAAATGATTCTCTGATCGTCCCCCCCCCTCTCTCTCTCTCTCTCTCTCTCTCTCTCGCGCGCGCGCGCGCGCGCCACTCGCCCAACGTCCTCAAATATCTTTCTGTTCCGACACTTACCTTGAAATGCGATATTACACACGATACAAAGAACTTTAGGATATACCATTTCGATAGGCGGATAACTAGCAGATACTTGAAATTCACGTATTTATGGAAGTTTATATAAAATATATTTACATCATATAATATAATAAATACTTATTATTTTATTGCAATGACTATTTATAACTTCTATATATAGCTTTTTTCATAGCTTTTGTGTGTATAACTAATTAAGCATTTTGTATCGATAATTGCGTAAAGTTTCCGATCTAGAAGAGATCTTTTCTTGGTAACTAAACTAGTAGACACTAGAAATCCTTTAATCAGAGTCTAGCCACCTGAAGTGGCCGCCATTTTTCATCGAAATTGTGCGAAAGAGAAAAATCGTGCTATCTCACTTTATCCCACTCTACACGGCGCTGTAAGTTGCAGCTCTATAGAGACGCTCTATAAGCTTCATAATTTTTGACGAACATTCTGGCACGTTCAAGCGACTAGCTGGTGATTAAAATTTAACAAAACCTAAAAATTTAGTAGTGTTTAATCATAAATATTACGACAGCAAGTCCATGACCATACATCATGTATTTAAAGTAAAAGCATAATGTATTTTCATTATATGCATTTAAATGGAATGAATGAATAATGTTGGACCAATCACAAACCGGGGAGAAGGTGGCCAGACTCTGATTAGAGGGTCTCTATAGTAGAAACTTAATTGTATTTAAAATAAAGTAAATATACTAAAATTTATTTAAATTTGGCAAAAGCAAGATAAAAGTATTAATGCAGTCTAATGTAATCAAAGAACAGATCTAATAAATATACAGGTCTAATAACATCCTATACAACACAATTCTTAATCGACGCGTGTTAAGGAATTGCTCGAAAAAATTGTTACGGAATGGAAGAGAATAATTTTCAAGGTAACAACGAAATACAGCGAATACATTGGAGAGATTTTTCCTCAAAGCGGCGATAATGTCTCGCGAGAATGCGCCTCGCATTAGTTTTGTAGTATCTTACTTTATGAAGGTAGGAAGACCCCGCCCTGCTGATGACACGTTGATAATGATACTCCGCAGCTATTCACGAGCGAGTAACATTGTTAACTTTGCAATACGGGAGAGGGGTAATCGCGGAGGTGGGCGAGGTAGGACGACGCGGACAGAGAATGGTAGGAAGGGGGATAAAGCGACGCAGAGAAAGCGAGATCTCACCCATTGTAAGGCAGGGGATGATAATAGGTTGACATCTGCACTCAGCAGCTCCGGTTCCAGCAGCTCGTTGGAAACGCAATTAATATTCGTAATTATGCCACATCCCCACCTACCGCCTTTAGTCGCCTCTCTCCTCCCTCGTTCCTCTTTCCCGCCTCTAGCGAGGCATGTTTCTTACTCCTTCGTTATCTTCCTCCTGTCGAAGAACGAGATTTAACGAGATAAGTTGTCATCGCGATATCTTCCTTTCTTTTCCTTTCTTTTTTGTTTTGTCAGCTGTTAAGGAAAATCCGGCGACGATATCGTCTCAACTTTCGCGACGATGCGATGCCCGACGGTGGTTGCTTCAGGGTTTATCTTTAGCCCCTAGCAGTAATTAAATTAATTACAGGCAAAAATAAACAGAAAATTTATTAAAATAAAATGTATTAATATCTGATTCGTTAATCAACTAACAATAAGATAAGAAAAAAACAAACGATACCCTAGATATTAATTCTCGTTCTTCGGAGATGGCACTAAAATCTGTAACACAGTTATTGACGGGTCTGTAAGATCCATTTAATTTATATTAATTATTAAAAGGCACTAATTAATTTCGAGGGACCAAAAGAAACGTGAAAACTAAATGTTAAGTACATTTTAATAAAAATAATTCAGATGTAACGTTAAAACATTGAATTGAATAGACATTTTTTTATTCGGAGACAACTCCGGAGGAATATAATTGAAAGTTAATGTCTATAAAATTTATTTTTACCTTTTTAAAATTAAAAGCAATCAATTTTTTCAAAATATCATTATGAATAGTTATTTATAATTAACTCATTACATGTTGTTATTATTATTATTATTATTATTTATTTGTCACTTTATATAATAATATAATGATTGAATTTATTAATTTTTAGCGGGAAAATTTAGAGATCACACACATCGTTTCAACATTGAATAGAAAAAAACAAGACATAAGACTTTCAGAACATTCCGACTATGTGTTTATAGAAGTACGGATCGTCACTCATAATACTCGCTAATGTATATAGGATTTATGTGCGGTATTGAGGTGACCCTCTATCCTACTACCCTTCTAAAAACTGTCATGTTCAGTACGCCACCTACCGCTTGGTCTGATTGCAGACGCGGAGAACAATTGTCTAAGGCCGATATTCACAGTTGGTGAGTATTTTCTTACTTTAAGATTATCTTAAGTAATGTCTTAAGATGCTAATATAATATGACTTTATGTTACTACTTATTATTTTTGTACATATCTTAAGATTATATTATACTTAAGACGGATCTTAAATATGTATAAGAATGGACTATAAATATTATATAACAACCCTTGTAGAAAAGTACTACTGAGCACTAGGAGTATTTTGAGGCACTACTGTACTACAGCACTACTACACTACTGTGTAAGGAAATGAATATGCATCACAGAAACTAACTATTAATAACTTTATTTTAAAAAAAAGCACTTTCAGAGACTCTACGAGCACACTCTGATCAAGCTAAGAGTAAGTGATAGATTTCATTTATATACTCGTATGCCTATTTATAGGGATCCGCGTCATATTTTCCTTACGGAAAACGAATCCATCTTGCGGCGATACTGCGTATTATGTCGCTTGCTTGGCGGCGTCTATAGTGTACATATACTCTGCAAGCGGCATAATACGCAGTATCGCCGCAAGATGGACTCGTTTTCCGTAAGGAGAAAATGACGCGGATCCCTATAAATAGGCATATGTAAATGAAATCCATCACACTTACTTTTAGCTCGATCAGAGTGTGTTCGTAGAGTTTCTGAAAGTGTTTTTTTTTTTTAATAAAGTTATTAATAGTTATTTTCTGTGATGCATATTCATTTCCTGCATTTTGTATCTTGCCAAAACGCGGATATATAGAAGTTCTTAGCACTACTCAGCATTACTGAACACTTCTGCATTCCTACAGTAGTGTAGTAGTGTTGTAGTACAGTAGTACCTCAAAATACTCCTAGTACTCAGTAGTACTTTTCTACAAGGGAAGGGAAGTTACCTAGATGTCCAATTAGTTTTAAAAAAGTAACGGTTAGAAGTTAGATAAAAAAATGTTCAACACCCACCATTAGAATCGAGACCTAAGTTTTCCTTTCTATTTCACTTACGTATATTACTCATACGTATGTAGAAAAACCCAAAAGTAAAAGAAAGTTACGAAAAAATGTCATTTAAATTCATTTTCGGAGCTGCTTATAACGAACTTTGTGTGTGTGTGAATCCATTTTTCTAAACAATATCAAATTTTTCGAACGAATGGCACTCATTTTAGTTAATAGGAGATAGGATATTATAACTTCTAACCGTTTTACTTATTTAAAACTAATTGGACATCTGGGTAACTTCTTTTATAAGTATCGAACACTCCAAATCTTGATCTCGATTCTGTCATGTGATTCGACGCACAATATCACGTAAAACATGACAAGAGCATATATTATATGACTGCAATTTATATTTCTTCTTTTCCTCATATTTTATCTATTTTTTATGTTACATGATATTTACTATATCACTCACAAAGCCTCTGTGTAATTGTCCAATATTTAGCATCTCGATCTTCCCATGCACAATCCCGTGCACGTGATGAGTATTATTGATGTTATTGTACACGCGTTAATAGCATGACAGTCTACGAAAAAGAAGTTTGAGCAAAGGAAGAAGTGTGCGACGATCGGAAATGCAGATATGCGTTTCGTTTTTGCGTTATCCAGTCTGTTGCTGCAAAATATATAATCTCAAGTGGCAAGTGGGAGAGAGGGGAAGAAAAGGGAGAAGGTACGATTCAATGGAGCGGAAATTACGCAACGGAATTTGCGACTTCTCGTCCACCGTAAGCCCCCGCTGTCCAAATAGAAAATGGATTAAGAGCATCGAGGTACAGTTTCGAAGCGGAGTCGTAGATATTATCGGTAATAGCGCAATTATGATAATGGCGGGTAATTCTGCACAAAATTCAGATAGGGAGAAAGAGAGAGATGGAGAAAGAGCGAGAGCGAGAGAGGAGCTAGCTGAGGCCGGGAGGGCGAGGGAGTGTTGCAGGCGCAGTGAGAGAAGGAGATAAACGGGCGAACTGAGACTGCTAATGAAGGAAACAGTTAGATTCAAACGGCCTCCAATAATTATCCTGCCAGCCATCCATATTATAGTCTCGACAATGCACGAAATTGTTCACACTTCCCTTAACAGTACATCTAACGCTCCGTAGTTCCTGAATGCCGGATGGAAAAGGGTGGCTGAGAAAGAGGAGACTGGCGTTACTACTCGAATTCTTACGATATGATCGTACGGTATAATCTAGATGCACCGCTCTGATGCAGATTTTTAACCACTGATCGAATGTTCAAAGAAACATACCTAAATATTGCTCATTTCAATCAATGAGCAATATGTATGAATTTTTAATGATAATTTCGTGTTCACAAAACGCTAATTAGAACTGGCGTATTTAAAACAGAATATTACGTTTTTCTAATCGCAAATCAGCTACATTATTATTAGTGAGCATTCTGTTGTATATTGCATCTTATTGTATTACTTTACATCAAATAATATGTGATAATCTTTTCGAGTTCGTGTAAAAACTTTTAATCGATGCAGAAACAGAATTTTATAGTATCATATGGTTTCTCAAGCTGCTTTCTGCATTTAAAAGATGATACTTGACTATCTACAAACATGATTCGATTAAGCTTCGAACAGAAAAAGAAACCTGAAGAAAATCGGAGTTCGATCGGCTAACTTACGTTGAAAAATTAAACCGCGTAAGATGGTATGTCGCAATCACATATCACCCCTCGGTTTCACCATATACTGTATTAAGCTTTAGCCGCGACTGCATAACTTGGAGAATATAGTCGCACCAATGAATGCACGTCGAACGATCGTGCGGACCGACAAATTCATGCCATTTAGGATTGAACCTCGAAGCCAGAGGCCCGGTCTCGCGGCGTTGATGTGTTGATATTAGTAGAGCTAATTTGATAGTTTAATCAATTTCCGTAAGCCGACGGGAGTTTAATAGTGATGTCATCATTTTCAACGGGGCACAATGAGGTTAATCTCGCTCGACGAGCTAATATTCGGAGAGTTAATAGAGTTTCAAATGCAGGCAGGGCCGTTATTTGCCCGCATCCGTTCACGAGCATACACGTACGTCGAGGTATCGAGGCAACAGGAAGGGAAAAAAAAGGATAAACTTCCAGTCGTGTCGTAGGAAGAGACCTCAGTCTCAGCAATGGTAAATCACGATCCGCGATGATTCGTCACGTTAAATAATTGCCATTGTAAGGATATAAGACCGGGTAAAAAGTGAAAACAAAAGTTCGATCGACATGCTTCATCAGACAATATATCGCATATTACGATTCTATTACAATTTCTGCAAACATGAAATAATTGCAAACGTTTTCTATCTAAAATATACGTCAATAATTAATATTTATATATATATATATATACCTAATGTGTCCATTGGTTACCGCGTCTCATTTTGACGCGGCAAGCGTTTCCGCGTCCAATGTGCAGAAGCCTTCTCATATTTTGAATAAAATGATTTAGAATAAAATCGATAATAAAAAATACATTATCTCTTTCACAAAAAATAGATCTTTTTCAATTTAATAAATAAATTTAATAAATCTAATGTAAAATAAAATTTAGAATAGTAACAATGAAAAAAAAAAAGAAAATGCTTAAATTTAGACAAAAATCCGCGTGGTAGTGCGCAAGCAAAAGCGGCTACAGAATCGATTTGGGGATTACACACGGGGGTGGAATTAAAGATTCGCGAGTGTATTTTGCAGTTTTCGTTCGAGCGGCCCTGGTTGCGAATCCCCAAGCGGGCATATTAGGTGGAGGTACGCAGTTAGGCAATAACCGCTGTCAATAGAACCCGACCTCTCCTCCTCCTCCTCCTCCTC